>NC_137922.1:20259134-20276634 GCF_963457725.1 Sprattus sprattus | reverse complement strand
ATAAAACAAATGCGTGCTCTATAAATAAGTCTCATTCCAAACACAGAGTCATATGTGTGTACTGTGACCCACATATACTCAAACACGCACCACACATGTACACATGAACTCTGACAGACATATGCAGACATACATTTGTGTACGTATAAGTACTCCACCACAACCTAAAAGCTTTCTCACACACTCGTGCGCATAATCGAATGCACGCATATGAACTGAACAGAGCCAGAGGTGAACCAATGGAAGAAGATGGTGGAGAACCACAGAAGGATGAACTGATAGAGACAAAGTTGAAGAAAAGGAAGAAGATGGTGGAGAAACATAGAAGGATGAACTGATAGAGACAGAGGTGAACACATGGAAGAGGATGGTGGAGAAACACAGAGGGATGGACTGAGAGAGACAGCCTGACAGAATCAATAGCCAGTTGACCGATACAGTCGGACATGTAATGTATGACAGGGAGACCGATCAATGCACTCAAAGACACAGAGGACAATGATGTCTATGAGCAGCACGAGCTTCTAAATAAATAAATGACTGTAAGTAATTAAGCCATTAGTTCAGCTCCACTACTCAGGCTATTTACCATCTCCCCTCTCCGGTGGGTACGCTTGAAACGGAACCGCCCGCCCGCCCGCTCGCCCGCCCGCCCGCCCGCTCGCCCACAAACACACACACACACACACACACACACACAGGGCATCTCTGACAAGTCTACAACACCCGTGGCAGAGACACTGACATCAGTACAGGAAAGCAGAGAGTGTGAACATTAAATGCCCTCACAAAGAGACACACATGCATCTACCCCTCTGGCACTCAGCACACTCACAATCACACCACACTGTTCCTTTGGGTCAACTGTTACAGCAAGGTGTCAACACCACCTACATCATCATAGCATGGAGATATATATATAAATATACAATTCTGTACACTTACACTTGAACGGTACATACACTCTAGATACTATAAAGAATTGTATTGTCAATTGCTCTGGATGAATAAAGGTAAATGTAAATTAACTAATGAAAAAGAGATGGCTTTCAAATCTTTCTCAACTCACACACCCACACACACACACACCTTTCCCCAACCCCATCCACCTACCACCCCCCCACCCCCCCACCCCCCCCATTACCGCCACACCCTGCGGACAGCAAAGGCAGACAGGAAATGAAATATTTATGCAGCCGAGGTAAGTGGCCGGCCGGCGCTGCTCCCAGGGAAGGCAGGTTAGCACGCGCTAATGATTTAGGTCTGTGCCCAAGCTGCCCTGGGAAGCCGATTAGCATCTCCAGCGCGACAGAGGTAGGGGGAGCAGAAGGGGAGAAGGTGGAGGGAGAGACTAGAGGGTTCTGTGTGGACTCAAGCCACGGGTGGCTAGGTTAGCCTTAGCGAGGCCGCAGATCCAGGAGAGGTTAGTGTTCCCTGAGGCACTATAGCGTGGGCAGCTAGCTGGTTTAGAAAAAAAAGAAGAAAACACAGCATGTTTACTCTGTCAATAGCTCAAGGCTGACTCAATGCAGGAGATTTGGTAACATGTAACTCTGGAGGGATGCGGTCCCAGGGTTTTGATGCCTCACATAAACCCTCCCCAAAAGCAATAAGTACGTTTGATTACAGAGAACAAAAAGCCCTGTTCACACTTAAAGCCTATTCCCGCCGGTCAGCTATGAAGGGTTTTGGTTATAAATGAGCCAAAAGAGGAATCTCATGGTTTTTAAAGAGACCCCCAACCCCCTCTCGCCGAAACACCCTTTTCAAACGGGTGGTCTGGCCGCCTGAGCTGATCATTATGTGTGCATACATTAAAGGGGCCTGTCAGTATCACGTGGTTTATCCTACTGTTCCTTAATTAGGATTATCTGTCAAAGAATGAAGAGAAACACCCCCTCTGTTCGACTGCTCCTCCCTCTATCTCCTTACTTTTTTTACCATTGCATTCCTTCCTTAGTTTCTACTTTCCTGGCATCTATTTCTCCCCTCCTTCATATCTCTGTGCTGTGGGTATTCCCCGATCATGGATGGACACCAAGACAGGAACGCTCCATTCCTCTCAATATTATTAAACACCATCCACAGCTTATTAGTGTTTTCTTCTGCTCCATCTCTTTCTTTCATCTCTCAAGCTCTCAGCTCGCCCCTGTTCTCTCTCTCTCTCACACTTACTCTCTCTCTCTCTATCTCTTTCTCTAACACTCTCTCTCTCTCTAAAACACACATACATATACACACACACACACACACACACACACACTCCCATTTTCCTGTGGTTGGAAACCCCCACAAAACCAGAGCCGAGCAGAAATCAAATCCCTCACGGCGGACACCTAAGGAGCCTAGCGAGCCCGGCGGCACACAATGGGCACCATTATGAACAGTCGCCGCGCACAATGGGGGAAAATCCCACTTCCCCCTACACTCCACAGCAAACATACTGTACGCAAGGCTCAAGTATACTTCTTCTCCCAGACGGCATTCCGAGTTGCTACTGGACAAGTGGGTGCTAATAACGGGCTTCGTCCCGGGGGAGCGGTTTCCTGTGCTAATCTGCGGGATGTGTGAAGCTGGCAAGCACTGGGAGACACAGCAAGGAGATGAGCCACAGAGGAGGAAGGCTGTAACCAATACATCGCTCAGCTCCTGACACACTTCCAGTACTAAATCCCCTCTTTATATGGACACATCTGTATAGCGGTGGTACGTAGCATGTTCTGTCCAGATCTAGAGGGAGCCTGCCTAACCTAAGTAGCCGTGATGTTGGTTTAATGAACTAGATCAATCGATCAATCAATATTCTTTCAATAAGTTACATATTCCCTCAAGAGTTTGCCCTGGGTGAATTCAATGGCAGTGGTGCTTTCTGTTGCTGTTGGTCTGATACTAGCAGGTGGATGGATGCAGCTATGGTGGGGTGGGGTGGGGTGGGGCTGCCCACATTTCCCAACAGTCTCCTCATTGCATTCATTATCCCCGTGACCTGTGGCCACTTCAAAGGGAAAACGAGCGCAAAGAATGGGGGAGAACGGGGGGGAGAAGAGAGATGAGGAGGGAGAGTGAGAGGGAGAGAGAGAGAGAGAGAGAGAAGGAGGGAGGGATGGATCTTGGAAAAGAGAGAGAGAAAGGGAGCATTGGGAAGCTTTCCCCACTGCCTCCTGAAGCATATCAGGGCTCTCTAATGAGGTCCCACTGCCCTGTTGGATCAGAGACAGTTAAGGTGGTGTCAGTCCTCTGACCTTTCCCCAAAGATGACAATGACAATGACAACGGTCCTGGATGGCTAGGAAGAAAAGCATGAAGCCTGGCTGCCTGTTGCTATGGCTACATCATGGATAGTGGTCACTGGTACTTTAAATAGCCAATCAATTAGGCTAAGTGATTTTTTCCTTCAAATGGGCTTTCAATACGGGCCACATTGAGTCCTTCCATGTACACTGTGTATACATCATTTAGATGGATCTAATAATGGTACAGTATTCACTTTCATCATAAGTGATTGGCCAGAGTGGGTGGGTCAGATTTGCTGAAAAGCTTCAATTACAAAATAATTGTAACTATCAGTAGAACTATGACACATCATTGAAAGTAAGGTAAAGTAAAGTAAAAGTCTAGTATTTTCACAGTCTCTTTTCTAACTTGCAGGGCTGAACTTTCCTCTTTGAAAATGTAAGCAACATATACACTTCAACGATTATTAGTCCCTGCTGACAGTGATTTTAGCTTTTGCATGACTAGCCACTGCGCTAACCTTCCGAGACCTACATTAACCTTTGCCTCACTCGATGAAACGACTCAGACGCAGACATTAGCCTGGTCTTAGCGCCTCTGCTCCCAACGCTAACCTCTCCCGACTCCCATTACCCCTGCCACTGTCTGAGACACTGCAGACACAGCAATGCGATTTAGCATCGTACCACTCGGCGCTAACCTTTCCCGGCTTCCCATTAGTGCGTCTCTCTGTGCTCAACGCTAGACCGTTAACAGCTAAAATTAGCCTTCCGGAGCGTGCTCGTCTCGCTCGCCTCTCTAGTCTCACCGCGTGTCGGCCTCCCTCGAGTACCCTGTGTTTACTCTCTCTCTCTGGCACTGCCAGCGCAGAGGGTTCATCAGGGTGGCATCCGAGCAAATAAAACTGCTGCTTTTGTTTGGCAGTGCTAGAACAAGATGAAAACAGGCGGGAGGGATGTTAGCGACGGGACAGTCATTACGGAATCCCCTGAGGAACAGATGAAGGGTGGGTGTGTATGTGTTTGTTTGGGGGAAAGGGGTGGTGTAGGCTGTTGGCAGCGCTGGTGTGTGTGTGTGTGTGTGTGTGTGTGTGTGTGTGTGTGTGTGTGTGTGTGTGTAAGGGGGTCTGGTGGCCGTGATGTGACTACAGATGGGTGCATTTGCGCTGGTCTCTTGGGACCCTGTGGAACCGATAGCAAGGGGAAATGAGTGTCACCTGGACAGGTGTGTCTGGTGGCGGTCTTCAAACACACACTTGCACGTGTAAACCCACGCACATTCACTCCTATCTATTTGTTGGTGTCTTCAACAACATCCAAACATATAAACTTAATTTCTACTGCAGATGTACACACACAGACATAAACACACAAACACACCAGCACACACATAGACACACACATAAACACACCCTCAAATACAAATATAAACACACAGACACTCACACACAGGAGAGAAAGACAGACCCTATCTCCCATGTACACACACACGCTACGATTTCTGAGAGTCTGAGGGATAGAGAGGATAAAGCTGGGAGAGGGTTTATTTTCACTGCTTTGTTATAATACCAGATAAATAACCATTCAACTAAAAAAAGACTCCTAAAAGTAGCTAGGGAGAGGGAGTGGGCTAGGGGAGATAGAGTGAGTGAGTGTGAAATAGAGAGAGGGAGAGAGGGAGAGAGAGAGAGAGAGTGAGAGAGAGAGAGAGGGAGTGCAACTCCCAAGGCGTGTATGGGAGAATAAGTAGCTTAGGAAAATATAAGCAATGCAGCGGTTTGCAGAGGCAGCAAGCTCACTTAATCTAGCCGCAGAAATACTATCAACATTATTAGATTGCTCTGGATTTACAGCTGGGTGATCTCAATGGAAAAGAGTTGGAAACGCAAGTGGTGATAACTTAACTTCTGAGAGAATGATCGAGAGAGGAGGAGGAGAGAGAGAGAGAGAGAGAGAGAGAGAGAGAGAAGGTTTAAATAAAGGAGTAATTAGCCAGTAGATCTGAGAAACAGAAAGAAAAGGATTAGCTCTCTAAATCCGACCCTTGGCAGCAGGTGAAGACTCTTGATTGAATTTTATAAAAAGACTGGAGTGGGGAGGCTCGGCAAAATGAAAAGACAAAAGAGAAGAGGTAGTTTAATATGGAAAACAATCACATTGGAGGTTCTTCTTAATAGTTCTTCAAACAGACAAAGGCAACACACACCACACACACACACACACACACAGCATTAAGTGTCTACTTGAATTGATGTATTACGACTTTAAGACCCTCATCAATCCAGTTCACATTTGCAGGCACGCACACACACACACACACACACACACACTAACAAACACACACACACTTCATGAATAGCTAGTTTGACTGATATTTGACAGCTCTAAGTCAATGATCGGACCAATCGTAGCTCTTCACAATAGGAAGGCACTGGCCCTAGACTGGTCTGTCTATAATTAAACAGTAATGAATCTCTCCTTCCTTCTGGGACTAATTAAATCTTTCTTTTCTATTCCCTCATATACATTCTGCTATGGCAGCATTTTATTTCCTAATCAGTGCACATAAGTGTCCCACAATCACCGGCAGATGAGATAATTAAGAGCCAGGCAAACGCCCTCGCTATCAATTTAGGCCACTTTGAATCTCCAAAGCTGACTAGGATAATTTCCTTTTGTACATTTTTAATACATCTATTCACCTTGCTTTCTTTTCATAAATAATTAGGGGCGAAATAGGCAGAGTTTTTTTTTTTCTTTTGTGGAGTTTCTCTCATGGTTATTCAAACCTGATTGTGGAACTACGCTGTGGGGCATTTTTCTGCAGGTTGAAATACATTCAAACTTCAAAAGTTTCAGAAGTAAGCTGCCTTGAAAAAGTGTGAGTGTGGCCCAGTGTGAGTAAAACTGGACCTAATCAATGAGCACTTATGTCACAGTGTCGCTTCTTTGTTGTGGCAGACCAACCAGTCTCGCCTGCCATTCAGTGAACCGGCGGGAAAAAACTGTCTATAGGCCGAGAGAAAGAGAGTGAGAGAAAGAGAAGGAGAGCGAGAGAGAAAGAGAGCAAGAGAAAGAGAGAAAGAGAGTGAGAGAAAGAGAGAGAGACAGAGTGAGAGAAAGAGAGTGAGAGAAAGAGAGCAAGAGAAAAATAGAAAAAGATGAAGAGAAAGAGAGCGAGCAAGACGAACGGTGCAACTCCCAGGGGGCATGTGGTAGATACGTAGTGTCATAAAATGACCACCACTGTCACGCCAACAAAAAGAGAGGAACCCAGAAAACAGAAGAGAGCACCAAAAAAAAATGAGTATCTGGTTAAACTGCGGCCTTCGCCAGTGCCGATCGGTAGATATGGATTAGGCAGTGCTGAGAAGGAAAGGTTAATGCGTCGCCGGTGCTTCCTCTCGCCGGCTCCCCGTGAGCCACTTAACCTTTCGGGGGAGAAAGGGGCTCGGGCACAGGGGCGCCGAGGGATGGAGGTCATCAATCAGCATCGCGTCGCGTTCGCAGTGGCCCAACCGCACAGCGGGAGCGGAATACTGACTGAACTGGACCAATACGAGGTGGCCTTTCACATCACATCACTTAGTCATTCCACAAGTGGACATGTAGGAACACACACACACACACACACACACACACACACACAAACACATCCTTACACATAAACACACACATACACACTTGTAGCTTTAAACAGCAAATGCAATCTGCAAGGACTTTCAAGCCTTGACAATGCATTAGCATGACAAACTCCATCTTCTCGAGACCCGTTTTTATTAAATAACAGCAGAATTATCCATAACAAAGCTGCCAGACAGATGCATAATCTTCAGATAACCGTCTCTAAACCCTATGAGGGCATCACACAGAACTGTTACTGGCACCCATCTTGCACCCTCTTAGGAACTTTTACAATGTCATCCCAACCTAGGCGTCGAACACTGAAGGACTGAAGTTTCGACTTACTACTGACTCTACAGCTCATCTTGAGGCTACGAGCTGGAAGCACACTTCCATCACCAAAGACACAAAAGCCTAAGCAAAGCCAAGCTCTCTCTCGGAGAGGCACACTAGCTCTAAAATCCCCCGGTGAAGCTGTCCCACTGTCAATCACACAGAGGACACAGAGCAGCCGTGATTATGCCGATTAATATTCATGAGGTTTTTTTTTTTTTTTTTTTTTTTGAATCTGCTGTCGCTTTTTTTTTCATGTTACACTTGATTGACAAAACACATCAGCACAAACAAATTAGGACCTCGTTGCAGAAATGAGGTCTAATTTAAGTTATATAAATAAATAACAGGCTTCTCGGGGAGGCTGTGCATGGTGATAGCAGAAACAGCTTCATCCTCTCCACACAAATGTTATGGAAGGGGGGGGAAACTACAATAACAAGATATGCACAGCTTAAATGTCATGCTCAAAATAATGGCTTAAAATTTTAATGGCTTAAAAATTTGGTTTTATATGGAATGCATGCTGAATATTGGGATTGTGCAGAGGTGTGTGTTTGTGTGTTTGTGTGTGTGTGTATAAGCCCTCATTAACTTTGCCGTGCCAGCTTACTAATGATACACACATCACCTGTACTTATTCATGGTACTCCTCTATTTACATGTCTCATATAGACATATAATAGCTAGCCTCAACACAAATGATTCTAACTACAATCCGACATTACTACTGACATCCGAAGACTAGCTGTGGAAGCCACACATCAGCCTTTGCACTAAATAACAGAGCTAACGGAGCCTGTGAATGTAGGGAGATTAATCCACCCTGTCAGTATTTACATGAGTGCCATCCATGACGAGCGTTTCAAAGGCACCCCAATCTGAACTCGACCTCTGTACATGGAAAAAGTCAAGGGCACATATCAACACACGTGTATAAATGTCTGACCTGTACTGGTGTTAGGCCTTTTCTACTTGTGTTCATTAGGTGCACGGCGTCCGGGGAGGTCGTTACGGGCCGTTTTAATGGGCTGTGTAAATCCCCGCTACTCTGATTCCCGCGCCTGTTCATGCCTCTCAGAGGTGCAGTAAAAGACACAGGCACCTGGATAGCTTGTGTGAATTATGAATAAAACAAGGAGTGTAGGGTTTTGAGTTTTTCCCAAGGTCTCACCCAGAGATGCCAGTGCCAGCAAAAGGACTTTGCTGCATTCTTGATGATATACATACAACTTAGGGAACTTATTTTACTTTACTATACCTGTCAGCTTGCAGCAATATGAAATATGGATTCTAACATCAACATCTGAAACCACTATTCCATGGTTGAGCCTGTCAAACAAAAAAAGTATTTTTCTTTTCTGCAAGTGTTGACTCCTTGTAAACTTTTCACTGATGGCCAAACAACAAGCAGCAGAAGTTCAAACTCTGAGAGTTCAGTCATGTATACCCACATGAAATTCTACATAAATGGGGCCATCCGCACTGTGGACAAAAACTGACAAACCCTATTTACGCTTCAAAAGTGGCCAGATCATTTCGTACCAAACAGCTGGTTTTTAAACATCCGCAAACCGAGGCTTTGCTGTGTCACCGGATTAATCCCCGGCTCCTAAACAACTCCAGTTGAGTTGGGCATGTTTACTCGGTTTCCTCGGTCATTAGCGGTGGCAAAATTAAGCGAATTAAAGAATAATCTCCATTTCAGCCCATCACAGATTACTGTCAAGGCCTGCGCTCTTTCAGAGTAAACAACACAGTGTGACCCTGACTTTTCACTCTGCTTGACTCAAGGAAGGCCTGAGACGCCCGCCTTTTGCCGGACGCATATGTGATCTGCCAATACCACAGCAAGTCGGACCAGCCAACCGCCACATATTGGGTTGGTGTGTTGGTTGGTGTGTGTGTGTGTGTGTGTGTGTGTGTGTGTGTGTGTGTGTGTGTGTGTGTGTGTGTGTGTGTGTGTGTGTGTGTGTGTGTGTGTGTGTGTGTGTGTGTGTGTGTGTGTGTGTGTGTGTGTGTGACCGGAACGCGGGGCCGGCTAATGGGCTTGGGTCGCGCGTAATCTCGCGCCTGCTTAGATCCGGGCGTCGGATGGATGGGAAATGGCGAGCGGCAGATTTGTAAACAGAGGATCAGAGAGGGGGCTTTCATGTCCACAAATCCTCTGGCAAGATGGCACTGACTTAATCGCCAGGGGCCCTGGGTGTCTGCCTGTTTGCCTGCCTTCTCACAGAGCTGGAAGAAACAGGAGAGGAAAAGGAGAAGAAGACAGGAGAGGAGAAAAGTTGACATGGATCACCAAAGGCTTCTGACAAAGGCTTGGCTAGGGCCAGTGCAGCTCCCCATTGGGGAGATAAATCAAGACTGCTGGATTAGTCTTGACCAAGATCCTAGCATGGCCACCATAACTACTTAGATCCTAGCATGGCCACCATAACCACTTAGATCCTAGCATGGCCACCATAACCACTTAGATCCTAGCATGGCCACTGCAACCACATTGCCAGTAATGACAGTGAGTTGCCTTAATGGCACTGGTGAAGTTTTGAAATCGTATTACAGAGAGGCACACTCCTCCATATCGTGAAACTGATCAGTATATCTATATGTACTGTACATACATTAACTTAATCTAAACCCCATTAATTCAGTGCATCTGAACGTATACAGGCATACCATGTGCAGCCTACTAACAGCATACTGCAGAGAATATAAAGGCTTTCATGTAGCATTATATGGTATAGATCTCAGATAGTTACCAAGTCTCTGCCCTGAGCCAACAGGCTCCAAAGTCCCAGCAGAGGGAGAACATTTTTTTAAGACGGGGGGGAACACTGGAGTTGGTGGCAAAATGGGGGGGGGGGGGGGGGGGGGGGTAAAATGGCCACTGGGGTATTTTTCTCCATTATCGGGGTGTAATGACTGTATCTGTGTCTTCTACCCACTCATTGTGTTATCGTGGAATCTACTGCAGTTCTGGGACGAGTTTGCCTACAGGGACCGGCTGGCTGATCACAACATCAATGGGTTGACTCGGACTCAAAGAGGAGAGAGAGTGAGGAGGAGGAGGAGGAGGAGAAGGAGGGGGAGTGGGAGGAGGTGCGGATGGGAGAGGGGGCTGAGCAGAGACCAAGGCGGCCATTTTCTAACCCAAAAGTGGGCAGTTGCCATGGTGAGTGTAGCAGAATGAGATTGAGGAGGGTGACGTGGGACATGGCTGACTAATGGACGGAGAGAGTGCCTAGTTCTGGTTACACTGAAGACAGAACACTGCACTTAAAACAAATGATCCTAAAGCAACATTGGGCAAGGTACAGCCCTGGCTTTCTTTAAGTTATGACATACAGACAATCTGTCAAAAAGAGTTTGGAAAACACAATCCATATGAGTTCGGAGGCCATTACGAAAATAGCTTAAATGATTCATGAACAGCAAATGTATTCCTTCCCTTCCTCATCACAGCATTAAGTATGGGAACAGAAAACTGATAGCAAGGAACAAAACAAAAGTGATCAAATGAGTATGGCTGGTAGGAGAGAGAACGACAGAGAGAGAGAGAGAACAAAAATAAAGAGAGAAAGGCGTCATCTTCCAGTCAGCAGTTCTCTATTTGTTTTTGTGATGGAAATAGCCTCTAAGTCGTACACAATGGAATCTGCAACAGCTGCCCATTCAAACACTGGATTGGCCCCGTCCTCGTCCTCCCTGCCTCTCTCACTCAGTAACACGACAAACCAAACATCTCCCATTCCCTTTAACACTAAAAGGTCTATATCCCTCGTCCGGGATATTTTTATTTTTGAGTTTTCGTCTTAGAGACATAAAAAGAACAACCATGGAAACATTGAACCCTTTTCTAATATTATTGCTGAGGTCTTCTAGAATAGAATCATATATTCCATTTGTTCATCAATGTTTTTAGTTAAGCAAAATGTACAAAAACATCAAGGCATGTCAGACAACTTAGAAAAGTCTAAAAGGCCTTGGACCTTAGAGTGTTAAAGGGACCTGAGAAATCACAGTCTGACTCCGATCTCCAATTTGTTCAACGTGATGCAGTTACACCCATATGCTTCCAATCCCAATTTCTTTTTTTTTCTGGTACAGGAAAAAATAAATAACATCCAAGACCTGTAATTAGATTGTGCTAGAGAGCATTATGGCTAATTAGCTCATATATCACATTCAATAACACCGCGCATGTGAGGACGATAAAACAGATTGGCAAAGAGAAAGCTTGGTGTGAAGTCTGGAAGTGTTTACGAGTTTCTTCATCTCAAGCGCAACCTCATCTGACATGCGTTCTGGCTGGCGCGACTGAATGTTTTTGAAGGAACTTAAAGTCATCAGAGTAAATCAGGAGACCATGCTTCAATGTGGCATGGAGGTATTTTAACCTTCTATCACAATGCCATGTTTTGTTTCCAACATTTCATGCATCCACCCCCCTCCCCCCCGTACCCTCCTTCCCTTCTCAGCTGGCTACAGTTTGGAACGAGAGGAAAGCGCTCCCTGATCCCGGATCAGATTCTATATGAACAAGATAACAATCAGACCCTTGAGGGGGCTATGAAGGCACTGTGTGAATGCCGGCGCTGAAAATAACCAGCCCGTTTGGTAAATCAACCCAGCGGGAGTCCCGCTTCACACATCAGAGATGGTACAGACGTCTCAGTTCCCAGACCGACAGTACTGTCTATCAGTCAGCCAACCAGTCATCACCACGGAGACACCCAGCTGTCATTCCGGTGGCCATTCCTGACAAATAAGGCATCAGTCAATCTGTCCATCAAACAGGGAGAGACGGAAATCTTTGTTCTTTGAACCTTTGTTCATTTCGGTGCATGATGTGAGCGCACATACATTAATACTGAAGACCCATGGGGCAGATATACATCTGTTTAATGTTATACAGCCAGATAATGTACCATCCTTTAGTGTGTCCCGATACGCCAAGATAGAATATAGGGAAACACATATAGGGAAACACAGTTTATCATCTCATCTTCAGTAGTGGAGATGTTGAGAGAGCCTTAAGGCAGGCAGACACTAGAGTGCTGTTCTGACCTGTTTGGATCATACGGTAGTGCCCAGCTGGAGAAGAGATTCACCACTCTTGCTCCATTGCAACCCAAATAGACTTGCCATGAGGTCTTCACAATCTTCAAAGTCCATCATCAGCTTGACTAAACTTTGGGACAGGGTGAGAGCCATTACCCTATAATCCAGTTGTTTTTTTTGACCAGACATTTTAAGCATTTTCCCCATGTGTTCCTTCCAAGGCATAGCTTAAACCACACTGGCATGCCAAGGTCATTTCCACAGAAGTGTTCTCACTGATTGGATCTGGGAGGTGCATGTGTGGTCCACTAGTTTTCAATCAGAAATGTCACACAGAGAAAATGTCCCCTAATGCTCTACCCATCTGAGTCTTCACCTAAAACCCCCGTCTGGACCTGGAGAAACGCCACGGTCTTCCGGTCCAATCAAACTAGGGCCACTTACACTGGAGGAGAGGGCCAAATCAGAACTTTAGATCCGTGGGCAGAAAATCGCTGTATTTCAAGGGTAGAGGCCAAAGTAATGAGAACTCCACTTTAGTAGCACTTTACCTGAACCCTTTGAAGTGATCGATCATGAAACCATATGACAGACGATGTTAATCATTTATGAAGGTGAGTGTTCAACTAAAGTCTAACCACTTTCAGTGAAGAGATTACACGAATAGCAGAATGAAATCATCTTTATACACAGATTGTGCAGGTACTTTCAGATGAATATTGGTTGTGAACACTCCAGAAATGATTCCTGTTTCGTTTGGGACATCCGCATGCTTTGCATTTTCAAACATTTTTAAAAGAAGAGGATTAAGGTGCTATATGACAGTTGGGGCATACAGTGCATTAGTGCATACTGAGCAAGTGGTGTTTGATAGACCGAGCACTGAAGCTCTCACATAGGACCCTACCTGAGCAATCCAAACTTCTTCTTGGTCTTCTTTTCGGGGTCGTCAGATTTGCTTTTGCTTTTCTTCTCCTTCTTTTTCTTCTTCTTCTTGTTCTTCTTCTTGTCATCGTCATCCAGTTCCTGGCGGGAGGAGGTGCTGTTGGGTGTGTCTCTGCCAGAGCTCTCATCAGAGAAGTCATCTGACAGGAAGAGGAAATGGAAGACAGGAAGTCAGAAGGATTCAACATCACATGTACTTTCATACTAGCCTATGTGTGGAAAACAAGCAAAATATGCCCATGTACTACACACACACACACACACACACACACACACACACATACACACACACACACACACTTATACATTACAACCCAAACTTCAGATGTTTCTGTGAAGGTTAGAGGTGAATACAGACGTCATTATCTGTATCTGTTCAACCAACACAATAATCTATCTCTGTATCTGTATTCGTATAGAGGGCCGGAAGTGGGAGAAGTTTTACACTGGTCGTCATGGCGATCTATTTGAAGAAACATAATGGCTGACACACAGACATGTCAATCATGGAGTTTACTTTTTCCCCCAAATAATAACTTGCAACTTCAGGTGTGCTTTCCCGACTAATGTATTTGGATACACCCCCTACTGGATGGAATCAACCAAACCAAGTTGGGGGGGGTGTGTGAGTGTCACATATTGTGTATACTGTTTTCCGACAACTCTACATGTGACAGAAGAGGAGTGGGCCTTGGCCATGGAAAACACACACACACACACACACACATTTCTATTAAAATGCAGATGGGTTTGGCCGCCATGTTCAGATGGCCCTGGATTTATTCATTAAGAGTCTGGAGTGAACCTCAAAAGCCCTCATATACTCCCTGCTCCCCAATTCCCCCTTTCACACACACACACACACACACACACACACACACACACACACACACACACACACACACACACACACACACACACACATTCTTCATCTGTCAAACACACACACCACAACTTCACAGACAGCTTTGGTTTCTGAGAGGATTCAGTGTCTGCTGAAGAGAGGACAGAAGGGGGGTAAATCCTCTCCCTTAAAGACCGCTGAGTCACTGCAACAATCCCCCCCCCCCCTTGACTGCCTCAGATGCAAGCGACTCCGTTAATGGCTCACATTTCCAATTTCATTTCACATCCTTCACCTCGGTGTAAACTCTGGAACTTCATCTGGAGGGGCCAGGTAATGGGGCCGGCAGGATTAAAAGCCATATCTGCGTGGGACTGCGTGTGCGAAATTCCACACCTAGAGAAGTATGGGCATTCCTATGTGCAGATAGTATTTAATTACTTTTCCTTTTGATGTGAAATGTCATTTACTTTGCCAAGGGAGGGGGTGCATCTTAAAGCCTAACAGGTTTGTGCAATGGTGGTGCAAGTTAGAGATGTTGTGCCAGTGTTGAGATTGTTAAAAGTGCTTGGCTGGCTTCGAGTTAATGCTGTATTGATGTTGGCATAACGTGGACACAGAGGCCTAATTTGATGGGTAAAACCACTTCAATCAGTCAACAAAGGGTGATTAATGTGATATATGATGATAATGCTTGGGATGAAAAGTCTTATAATATCCTGCAGGTACTCTGTTAGAGCCGCAACGAAAGCTTGCCATCATACACCTGACAAAAGTGGGTTGCGGTGTTCCTTGAGCCCAAATATTATTCGAGAACAGAGTGAAACTTGTTGGACCTAGCTACACTACGTGTTTATGTTGGGGTTGATTCTAAGGAGCTATACCGTCTTCGGGTTCCGAGGGACCGTCGTAGGACTTGTCGATGGCGAAGCGGAAGCTCTGGTTGCAGCCGCGCCCACGCACCATGTGGGGGGCCGGGCGGTGGAAGGGCACCTCCATCTTGCCGGCCTCTGACATGGCCGTCTGCAGGCTCTCCAAGGAGCTGGACTTCTGGAGGCCCAGCCGTGGGCCGAGCTCTTCACTGGCCCCAGCAGCAGGTCCTGGGCCAGAGAGAGAGAGAGAGAGAGAGAGAGAGGGAGGGAGAAGAAAGAGAGAGAGGGAGAGGGAGAGAGAGAGAGGGAGGGAGAAGGAAGGTTCAAATACCACATCACCATCATACACAAGTACAAATCAATAATGGAATAGGTCATTAAAACACAGCAACACACATGCACAGTAACCTGGTTACACATTTTCTGAGATATGTTGGTAAGAGTGTGTGAGTGTGTGTGTGTGTGTGTGTGTGTGTGTGTGTGTGTGTGTGTGTGTGTGTGTGTGTGTGTGTGTGTTGGAGGGAAGGGAGGCGAGTGGCTGGAGGAAACAGGTCAGAGACATCATACGTCTCCACAGGTGGATGATGCCAAAAGAAGTGTAGAAGTAGGGTGGAAGGGGAGACATTTTGAAGTGGAGTGAGTGGCGATCACACTACTGTATATACTGTGTGCAAAACTAGATACTGACAAATTCATTCACATATCTTTACCTAAACAGAAAGATCTGGAACACACAGCAGACCAAAATCCCAATGCGGAAACATAAAAAGGAGGGTAAAACCAGACAAACCAACCTAGCTTAGGAAAGGGGAAACGCATCACAAGAGAAACTCAAAAGGAGGGGTTAAAGTCAGACTAAAGTCAGCTTCCCTACCTCTGCAGACACACACACAGAGCATTTACTGCCAGCACCATGGCATATGAATCACACCCAACTTCACTTCTCATAACCCCCTTAGTAAACTGAACTGCTGCCGCTGCTGCTGTGGCCTCCCAGTTGAAATGGGTCACATAAGCATTCAAGGCACTTGAGAGGAGCTCAGAGAGCAGTTTCAATGGGGGTGACAGAGACATGAAAACGCACACGTCCAAAAGCTCCCTAAATGCGCCGACTGCGGAATATTCTAGACTGTGCGAGTGGAAAATTTGGCAAATAGGCATTAGACACAAGCCCAGGGAGGTCCTTAATGGTGTTTGTGAAGCGGAGCGGCGGGAACAGAGGTGGGGTGAGGGTGGGGGTGGGGGATGAAATGCGCAGTTTCAGAGGCAGGATTTGTGTCACAAACCTAATTACTGCTGTCTCGCTGCGGCGTGATGGAATTAAGCAGCCGAGTGAGGGCAAGGCACTGACTGCGGCACGGTGTGAAGGGTGTGTGTGTGTGTGTGTGTGTGTGTGTGTGTGTGTGTGTGTGTGTGTGAGTGTGAGAGAGAAAGAGAGAGAGAGAGTACTCACACAGGTAACCTGTGCAGGAGTGTTTGTGTGTTGGATTAGTTTCTGCAGAGTTCTGACTTCTGCCATTGTGAGGGTAAAAGGGAAGGAGAGGAGATGGAGGAGGCCAGACAAGTGGGTAACACATGGGAAGGTTTTAAAGATGATCCCATCCCACCCAGGCAGGTTTATTTATATAGCACATTTCATCCACAGAGACCATTCCATGTGCTTTACATGAATAAAAGCAACAGGAACATCCAAATGAAAAATGGTGAAAGGATGAAAAGGATGAAAATATTTTTTTATATATATCTTTAAAAGAAAGTACACAGTTCATAAAGTTGTTATTATAAGAAAAACAATATATATAAATAATTAAAAGATAGTAAATATAATTCAATCAAGAGTAAAGTGCTGTGAGAATAGGGTGCATGTTTTAGAGCTCAATCATAGGCACATGAAGAGATAAATGTTTTTAACCTGGCACATCTAAGATCATCTGGAAGTTTGGTCCTGTTCATGCATCATAACAGCTGCTTCACCATGTTTGGTTTGGACTCTGAGCTCTATTAGCTGACCTGAGTCCATGGATCTGAGCTCTACTAGCTGACCTGAGTCCATGGATCTAAGAGGCCTACTCAGTTTCCAGTCTTTATACATATCAGAGATGTATTCTGTGCCCAAACCATTTAGTGGCTTATATAACCAATAGCAGCACTTTAAAATCTATTGTGTAACTAACTGAAAGCCAGTGTAAAGATTCTAGAACTCGAGTAATGTGTTCTATTCTCTTGATCCTGGATAAAAGTCTAGCAGCAGCCATTTGAGTGAACTGCAGCTGTTAAATGGTCTGTCTGAGAAGACCAGTTACAAGACTATTACAGTAGTTCACCCTATTGGAAATAAAGGCATGAATCAGATTATCTTGGTCTTTTTGGGGACACCAAACCCTTGGTTCTGGCTATATTTTTGAGCTGATAGAAGGCTGTTTTGGTGATTGCTTTAATATGACTGGTAAAAGTGAGATCTGAGTCTATTAACAACAAGATTTCGGACTTGATTTTTTTTTTAGCCAAAGTGTCTGCTACTACTAATTCTCTTCTCTTTGTTGCCAAACACAATCATCTCAGTTTTGTCCTTATTTAATTGCAGA
>NC_137922.1:20236634-20254134 GCF_963457725.1 Sprattus sprattus | reverse complement strand
GAAGAGAAAGAAACAGTCCATCCTCACCTCCTGACGGACCAGCTAGAGATCCGACGTTGCTCTCATCAGGCACTGCAACACAAGAGGGAACCATCAATCACATAATCAATCACTCAATAAGCTAATCTATCAGGGCTGTCAACCAGAATGAGTGAAAATCTTTACGACTGCAGTGCACACAGGGAATTTTTCTAATTCTAATTTTAATTTTAATTATAAAAGATTTTGTTTTCCTTTAAAAGGACCAAAACATCATCATGATGGCAGCAAAACTGAGAGAAATAACAACAATTGTGCTGAAATATGAAAGAAAACCAGCTACATTCCACTCGACATGTGTGGTCAGTGAGTGCGTGTGTCTTTGGTGTACGATTACTATGAGCTTCCGAGATGAGATTTATGCCGTTTTGAGAGAAAGAGGAAAAAGAGAGAGAAGGGGCTTTTCCTTTCCAACACTGGTCCCTCAGAAGCACTTTCGTTCCTAATGTGGGGCATGTTTTCTCTTGCTCCCGCAAAGTAACCACACTTGGCTTTAATTAGGAGGGTCTTTACTGGGCAAGTCAGGCTTCTGTGCAGCTGAGAACATCTGCGGTAAGCCTTCACTCAAACACATGCACGCAGTCACACAGTCAAACAGTCACACAGTCACACACACACACACTTTCCCATTCCACTATTTCAGTTGCACAGTCATAATGTATCGCACATAAGCCAAACACACGCACACACGCCAACCCAATAGTAAAAACACCAGCCGCGGCCCGCACACTGACTCAGTTCTTCCAGGCCCACACATGTCAAGGTTAAAGCTACAGTTAAATAAAGAAAAACTGGAATAATCCTGTTTTAAAATGGGGCTACTCAGGGCTACTCACAAAATGGCTAAATCCCTAGTAGCCCATCATGCAGGCATTCCTCAGATTTTGGTTGCCTGAAATGAATTAGACTAGCCCCAATAAATTTCTTTTTTTAGAAAGATAGATATAGTCGAGAGAGAAATAAAAAAGAAACATATTTATTTAACAAGCACAGACCGCAAAAATCATCATAAAAATCATTATGCCTCCTGCGGTGATATGTTGGCGCAAGAACAAACGGATAAAGGTGTATTTAAACTTTAATTAAATCCGACTTCACGTTGTGGTGTCAAAGCTATGTTATGAGGTATCCACGTTTGTCCATTATGTGTTCCAAGCAGTACTGAGCTCTGCTCTTCTGATGCAGTACGTTGTGTGGAATGCTGTCGCGGCAGAGGCGTCAAACACAACCCGACTAGTACCTTTACGATTAATGCATACACTTCCTCGCAAACAAACCATCTTGATCAACAACTTGTTTGTTCAGTGGTTTAAGTTCTTCTTCCAGGGATTTAGTCTGACAGGGTATCTGACAGGGACGACAACATTCTAAGTCCCGGTACGCCAGGCCACACATATTTTCCAATAAAGCTAATTCACATACATCCGAGTGTGTGTGTGTGTGATCATGTGTGTGTCATGTTAGATTTTTGGGCCAACTACAACAGTGCTCAAAGGAAGAATACCCACTATTTGAATCAGGATGAGGATAAATCTATTCTTAATGTGTGTGTTTTTGTTTGTGTGTGTGTGTGTGTGTGTGTGTGTGTGTGTGAATGTTTGTGAGTGTGTGTCAGTAATCCACAGAAATAGGACTGAGTAGAGGGAGAAGCAGCCGCCACAGGCTCTGCACCGTGGGATGCAATAATAGGTTTTCATTACAGAGCAATTTCTCTTAAATAATCCCTTTCATTTTTCATGAGCTCCTTTCCCCAGCAGAGCGGGATGATGAGAGACGGAGAAAGACGAAGAAGGAAACAGAGAGAAAAGAGGTGGGGAGAGAGAGAGGCCGAGGGAGAAAGAGGGAAAGAAAGAGGGAGGGAGAGAGAAAGAAAGAAAGAAAGAAAGAGGGAGAGAGAAAGAAAAGGGAGAGGGAGAGAGAAGAACAAGATGGGTTGAGGGATTTGTAAGAAGGGGTGACAAGAAGGTTCTAGAGCAGTGTTTTGCAGACGCTGCCATCCTCACACTATCCAACAGTGCGGGTGAACAGGGGGCACAGCTCGAACATTCTAACAGTTCTATTCTTTGCCACGTCATGGCTGAACACAAAAGAATTTCATTCCTTTTCATAGCTAACGCTGTCAAAGCACATCATTCACGGTATTTGGCCAAACACCTTTGAGCTCAGCCACATAGGAAAGACTGGGACCTGGCAGAGGGGACTTTTGTTCAAAGGTTGATGGCATACACAACAGTGGGCACACCGAGCCACGTACACACGTGGGTGGCATCTGGCAGGCCAAGTCACCTCCGTGCCTCCACCACACGCATATGCCAACCACCAGCCACTGGCATGGCGCATTCCACCAAACCAGAGCCCTGCGGTGGCATGAGCATGGGCCATGTTGAGGCAGGAGGAAGCGAGCTCCCCTGTGACAGAGCGGGCACAGCTGCTAATGATTTGCCAGCTTTGCTTACTGAAAATGAAGTCATTACCCAGGGACGGCAGCCAAGGGGCCGTGTAGCCCGCAGCACTGGTGCCTGGCGCAACCCCCCCCCCCACCCCCTTCATGTGACTGGGGTGTGTGTGTGTGTGTGTGTGTGTGTATGGGTGTGTGTGTGTGTATGGGTGTGTGTGAGTGTGTGGGTGTCTGTGAGTGTGTGTGTGTGGGTGGGTGAGTGAGAGACAGATTAAAAGAAAGGGCAGATATTTGTGGGAAGAAGAGAGAGAGAGAGAGAGAGAGAGAGAGAGAGTACAGCCTTCGAAGGAGCAAAACAGAGAGAGAATGTGTGTGTGTGTGTGTGTGTGTGTGTGTGTGTGTGTGTGTGTGTGTGTGTGTGAGTGAGAGAGACTGCATGCTTGCTGGCTGCACGTTTTACAGGGACAAAGGGGCTCGTTAGCTTGCACACAGCAGCGGCTCCACCAAGCCTCACGCAGGCTGTGCCGGCCCCAGCGAGCCGTTGAGAAACACTGTAATGATCACATTTGCCTGTGTCTTGTTCTCTTGATTTGTCTTTAGAGAAGACATCCATCACACACGGTCTCAGTGAGCTGCTGCCTCCCATAGACATGTCAAGGGAGTGTTTTGCAGAAATGTCTGGATGTTTTCCTCGACCAGTCAGGCTCTCTGGAAGAAGCTTTCAGGCTTTCCTGCATTCCAATGGAGATCAGGTTTTCAAGCAGAGGGTCAAAGAAAGACCAAATAGACACAATTATCTGCGGTGGCTTCTGTAGATGAGGTGATATCTCTATAAGAGGATTTATGAGGCATTTTGAAAGGGGAAGGGAAGAATCCCACTGACATACAGCATTATGGTCCAACACCTTTAAAGCTCGCAATCTCCACAACAGCCTGGCTCATTTTCCACAAGGTCACGAATGTAGTGAGCTGTCTAACCTGGTCGTAAGTAGCAAGCTGCCCACGGCTACCTATTCCATTACCTTAACCAGCGGACCATTTCATCCCGTCTGTGCGCTGTGGCGGATAACATCTCCGGGAGAAGTGGCACAATGGTCACATCTCGGTGGGGGGTGGGGGGGGAGATAAGGAAGCCACGAGATGCCTTAATACAGATGCAATCTCACGATGCCCCCGAAGGGGGTAATGACGGGAGGGACCCGGCAATGAGCCGAGTGGGCGACAGGCAGAGAGGATCATGGGCCGGCGGAGGAGAGGGCCGGCGGGGGAGGGGGGGGTGGGGTGCGGAGAAATGAGCCTGAAGAGGTCATGAAGCGGAGCGTGACCAAAGACCCAGGAGAGGAGATGAAAGGGGAGAGGAGAGGTGAGGAGATGGAAGGGGAGGGGAGTGGTGGTCAGGAAGGGGAAAAACACAAGTGTGAAATCAGAGAAGCAAATAGAAAAGGTACAGAAGGGAGCAATTTAGGAACATACAGATAAAAACAACAGATGAGCAATTGGCCCACCAAAATGCAGTAGGGGAGAGAAGAAAGAAGGAGAGAGAGATGAATTGAACAAGACAGAGAGAGGAAAAAAATAAAGCTATGATAAAAAAGCTGAGATATAACAGAATAGAGAAAGGGATAGAAGGGGGGAATATGAAAAGGGAGCGAGGGAAGAAATTGAAAAGAGGGAAATGGAGCAACACACACACACACACACACACACACACACACACACACACAAAGACACAGACAGACAGACGGACACACACACACACACACACACACACACACACACACAGACAGATGAAGAAGAGGCCGGGGAGAGGTGAGGATGGCTGGAGAGCAGTGGAGGAAATAAAAACAGGATGCGGTGGCTTCTCTCCTGTAATGAAAACCAATCAGTTCTCTGTGGCCGGCCGAGTGCATCGGCGACAGCGCGGGAGTGGGGAGAGGGAGCCAATCCGCACCCCTAACGAGCTGTAATTGGAAATGGACAGCGCCGCTCCGCTCTGGCAGAATGGAACATCCCTCTCTTCTGTGACGGAGGGGGGGGGGGGGAAGAAAAAAAGAGAGGGATGGCGAAGACGAAGGTGGGAGGACAAGAAGGGAGGGAGGGTGGGATGAGCTAACGGGGTCACCCCCAGCTAATGCGGAGAAATGTGCCGCGCCGGCGGGCTTATTACTAGCCGAGGCAGACGGTTTCTGTGGCGTTCAGGAGGAGCGGTGGGAGGCACACCGAGCGTTTGGTTCTGGCTCGCCGACGCGGCTGCTATCACTGCCCACCAGAGAGAACACACGTGTAAACACACACACACACACACACACACACACACACACACACACACACACACACACACACACACACGTGTGCCCTCCAAATTTCTTCTATTTCACACACATGCACAGAACATACATACTGATGACTCCTCTACACACACACACACACACACCTGCTTGGACACATATTCACGAACACTAATTTGTTCCTCTCTCACCCTTGCACACACATACCTTCTATCATCTTTCATCTCTCTCTCTCATTTTTCTTCTCTCTCTCCCCTCCGCTTTCTAATATGTACTCCTGATGCCTTACTGATTATCTGCCGCTCCTACCACCTGCCACCAGCGCTCCACCCACCCCCCCCCCCCACCCTGATACCCAGGCCTACCTTCCCGCTCCCAGCTGCACCGGGGCTCACTGCACCCAACGACCCCACTGCCATAACAACAATGGCTCCCAGAAGAGAGTGAGGTGTGTCTCTTCACACTGATTAAAACTGCTGAGGCAGGTGTTTAAGTCCGTCACAACCCACTGCACACGGCAGGCTACAAGCTGCCTGTAACAAGGGTTAAAAAGTTTGTGCCTGTATCATGTGTAGAGGTCTGTTGATGGTGTGTCTTTCTGTCAGTCTGTGTAATTGTCTGTGTGTGTCTGTGTGTCTGTGTGTCTGTGTGTCTGTGTGTGTGTGTGTGTGTTTACCCAGGTCCATGCTCTTTGAGTTCCTGTTGTGGTTGGGAAAGCTCTGGGGTTGCTCTGGCATGTGATGAGAAGGGTAGGCCGAAGGGTTTCCTGGCCCCCTGAAGTAAAGCACACCACGTATACAGACCACATTAAGATTCATCTACTGCCCTTTAATGCTCCCAACCTGATTTACACAACTCATACTGGACAGACAATGTTTGACTACACTTTGAATACAAATAAAGTATTGAAACAGATAGTTTTATTAAAATTATAAGACTGGCTAATGACCTCCTGCACAATACTTCTATCAAAAAGATCAGTCTGAAATTGATGTGGTCAGCCTGCAGTCTCCACATAAATGTGTGTGTGTGTGTGTGTGTGTGTGTGTGTGTGTGATTTCTCACCTCTCTGCAGCATATATGTGCTGAGGGCTCATGCCTGATTCCACCATCAGGTGTGAAGGGGGAGGGGGGAAGCCCTCGTCATCGTAGTCTTCCTCAGGAGGGACGTAACTGCCATTGGAGGGTCGGGCTGACGCTATGTGAGAGAGAGGGGGAGAGATGCATAAGTGGGTAAGAAAAAGGCACAGAGAGGATAAACAGACAGAGTCAGGGACAGGGAAGGAGAGACGGAGTGATCGAAGAGAGAAAGAGAGAGAGAGAGAGAGAGATTCTGAGGTGAAGCCTGTCACAGCGAGATAAAGTTGGACTCTTATCAGTTCACACGCAGAGTCTGCAGCCATCTCAGCGATCAACACTGGAATCTAGTACAGAGCACACATCTCAAAGCCCCAGCATGAGCACTTCCCAAAGGGCTTCTCCATCATTCCCATATCCTCCTTCAGGGACTGAATGCTTCTGCCATCCCTGCCATCCTAGCATACTGTACTATCCATTCCATCTGTCAAAATCAAACTGTCAAAATCAAACTGAATTCCAGAGAATTTTAAAAAGCCACCTCAATGCAGCATCTTTAAATATTTAATATCACTCATTAATATTAATCCTGTAATAAGGAGAAAAACAGATTACTTTTCACCCACTTTCAGTGAGTTGTGCGGGTATTCGAAAATGCATTTGTTTGGAGGGCTTTCTGCCGCGATGCACAGACAAACTGGAATAATGGTGGTCCTGTCATGGAAACGGGACAAAAACCTCACATGACAACTTCCAAGTAATTGACCATGAAACACACACAAACACACACACACACACACACACACACACACACACACACACACACACACACACAATTCCCTCTTTTCATAAAGTCCAGGATGAACCAGAAGATTGGTTCATAACAACAACAACAGTAGCAATCAATATTGTTCCCCTGTGGAAGGCTGCAACTAAAACACACACACACACACACACACAAACATACGCACACACACACACACACACAAACAGACACACACACACACATAGGCAGGCAGGCATAACGGCTGGCTGAGCATGGTTAAGTGTTCATGGTCAAGTGTCTCCACTTGTCCCTGATAATGAACGACCTCCTGAGCACAGACGTGTCTCCTAAGAGACTCCCGCTGTGTGTGAGGCAGCTTCAAGGACTTCAGACCACACAGATATATGAGCATATCACTGAACAGGTGTGTGTGTGTGTGTGTGTGTGTGTGTGTGTGTGTGTGTGTGTGTATATGAGTCAGTGAGTGAGTGAGTGAGTAAGACAGAAAAAGTGGGTTTCTAAAAGAGTACTGTATGTGAATGTGCATTTATATATATATATATATACACACAACAACAACACAACAGTAGCAATACACACACATTTATAATGTGTGTATGTGTGTGGTTGCCTCTGCTCAACCATGTGCCCCCCCCCCCCCTCCACGCACACACACACACACGTCACCACACAGAAGTAGGTTTTTACCCATGTACATTTAACTGCAATCTCTATATCTGTTTACGTGTGTGTGTATGTGTGTGTTCACATCCATTCCCATGTGCACTCAGCATCTCAGCATGCTTACCCCCCCCCCCCTTAAGATCTCCAAGCAGCAGTTCCTTCAGGCTGCCTAACTCCTAATGCCATAGGCCCTTGTGGATCACGTATGGCATTTACCCACACTGCCACAAAAGGGACACACACACACACACACACACACCAAAACACCAGTCGCTCCGACGTTCCCGAAAAGCCCCCCCAAAGCCAGCAGTCGGGAGTTGTATTAAATGTTTATGAGGAGTGCTTGATGCGGGAGCCTAAATCCATGGCATCTGCAACCTGCGCTGGGTTTAAAGCTCTGCTTGCGTAAGCACAGAGGCGAGCATAACTGGTTTGTCGGAGCGGCAAGATGTACAAATATGACAATCGCTCAGAGAAATGTTCCGAAAAATAGCACTGGTGTACCATCCGCTCGCAGGATATAGACCTATTTCTTTTGCTGTCAGTGGCATGAAGGACTGATATGAGCCTCACTACCCCTGAAAACACTCACTGCTTCTCACAAACACACCACCACACACACACACACACACACACACACACACACACACACACACACACACACACACACACAAACACCTTACTTACGTGAGGGGAAAAAAAGCCCTTTTCACCTAGTCAGCACTGCTGTACTTTCTGAGGCTTTTCCTGGGGCTGGTTTAAATAGGCTCGGGATGGGGATGTGGGGGGGAGCTGTGAGGCTGGGTGCGGGTGGGAGTGTGGTTTGGGCAAGGGCGTGCTACACTGCCGCTGCACCACACGCAGACTAACTGCACATTACAAGCCACACAAGAGGAGTACAGTATGTCGATAATGAAAAGGGGATGCTTGTCAGTAAACAATGCTTTAGGAGAACACAGACGGGGGAAAAATGCTTTTGTAGTCCAGACCATACAGTTTGTCTCCAGAGAGAGAGAGAGAAAGAGAGAGAGAAAGATGAGAGAAAGAGGCAGTGAGCGGGGGAAAAAAGGCAAGAAAAAGGGAATTTTTAAAGAGTTTGTTATCCTTTTGCGAGTGCGTTCGCACAATAGCGCATATGCAAATATGGCCCACTTAGAATCCATTTCATCAGCATAATGATTTCAAGGTCAGACCTCGAAACATGAAAGCTGGGAGAGAGAGTGTACAAAAAAAGAAAAATGAGAAAAAAAAAACATTTTTTTCCCCTTTCTCCATTTATTTCAGTTGGCAGAGTTGGCTGCAACAAGCACATTAGCAGACAGTCAGATAGAACTGAGAGGAATCAATGGTGCCAGGCTGTAAACAGCTCTGATGGTCTGGGGGATTCTACATGGGTCAAACATGCAAAGCTGAATAATATTAACAACAATAGTCAGTACTTGTGCTGGAGACAGAGAGAGCTCAGTTCCTATGCTACCAATATGGATGAAGTGAATGAATGTGCACCTTCTAGCAAAAATGCACTGAAATCAGGTGGTGGGAAAAAGGCTATCTTTCAGCACAAAGGTCTGGGACAAGCTGGGTGTCCATCAACACTACCTGTCGCATTGAGATATGCTTCACATAACACCACTGAATATCAAATAGGAATCTGAATATCTGTGCGTAACTCATTAGTGTGCTGAATTGGAATGAGCACTGCAATGATGCAATAGGCCATGAAAGGACAATATAAAAGTCAGAATGTCACACAATTTTTTTTATAATGCAAGACTATTTCGAATGACTTTTTACTGTGTGTGTGCTTGTGTATGTGTATGTGTGTATGTGTATGTGTATGTGCGTGTGTGTGTATCTCTCACCTGGAGCGCTCTCATAAATGCTGTTGACCACCATAGGTGGCTGGCTGGGGCTGTTGGGCTGTCTCTGAGCAGCAGGCGGAAGCAGAGCCTGATTGGACAGCACCTCCACTGGCTCCTGACAAAGGATGGAGGGGGGGGAGGACAGACAAAGGTGAAGCAGAACGTCCAGATAGAGGCATATCTTGACATGCATCACAGGAAGTCGAAGTGTTCGCTTAAACTTTAGTTCCTTTTCCACACAATAACACAACGCTTGTGAACTGGCAGGCTCTGCATTCTGGGTAGTGACCAGAGAGACGCTGGTGCTGCATTTTGACACACAGGCGTAAAAGACCCCCAGCGGGAGGGGGGGGGGGGGGGTTGTGTTTGGGTACAGCAATGGGTTGACATTTTCCTGTGGAGTGTGAGACCCATGACTGTTACTCATGAAAGCACAGCAAAAGGCCAGTGCAGTTTCCAGACGGTTCCAGTCAGAACACAAATCAGTGAGGCTGCTAGTTTCATCTCCTTAAACAAATGTCTTATGCTCATGTAATTGAAATAAATAGAGGACATTCAGAGTTACATATCATTAATAACCCGCCACTGGAAAACTGAGTTAAATCAAGCAAATCCTATAAAATGATTCTACAAACATAACATAAAGACATAAACCACACATGGAATAAAATGCAGTGTTGTACCACAGCATCATACATGGTTGGTTTCAATGTAAAACAACTGTGGGGAGGTCCAGGATCAAAGCACAACTCC
Source organism: Sprattus sprattus (assembly GCF_963457725.1). Classification (NCBI taxonomy): domain Eukaryota; kingdom Metazoa; phylum Chordata; class Actinopteri; order Clupeiformes; family Clupeidae; genus Sprattus; species Sprattus sprattus. Next base: position 20,244,267 of record NC_137922.1, on the reverse strand, counting down.
AAAGCTTAAGTCCATATGTAGCACAGAATCTTTTTCTATTTGAGGAAATCTTTCAACCCCACCAGAGGACATCCTCTCCAGAAGTCTGCACAGGTCTTGCTACTCTGTCCCCTTTATCGTGTGTACCGAAGACCAGCAGGTACAATGCAGAGCAGTGTGTAAACCTCACTACCAAACACATTTGGGTTTTAGCTCTTGTTGCAAGCAAACCTGCCCATTATGCCCACGGTTGTGGGTTCAATCCCAGTAAGAGACTGTGGTTCTAACAATGCAAGTCACATGTGTATGATTCAGTACAGATATCTGGGAAGAACCAGTGAACTCCAGTGAAAACTAAAAGGTGTTATTATTCTTCCGCATTAACAGAACACAGCTAATCCACACAGCAGCTCTCATGGCTACGCATGTACAATGCCTGTGCATTGAATAAGCGCAAGTGTGTGTGTATGTGTTGTATATACCCTCTCTCTGTAATGTGTGTGTCATTTCTCTCTTTGTCTCTCTTCTCTTTCTGTGTGTGTGTGCGCACGTGTGCGTGTGTCATGCGTCCCATCCTTTAAAGCACCCCCTGCTGTGCGGAGACACGGCCAGGACCGGCGTGGAGCGCGGAGGAGCTCTTCCAGGCAGCCAAATGAGGACATCACAGGCCTGTCAGACAGGGCCGCATGCTGGGGACTAATGAGACGGCGGCGGAGAGAACCAGTCCAACAATTGTCAGGAAACCACATGGGATGTCCTGGGGCGACGGCTCGTCGAGGGTGGGGGGGGTGGGGGGGGCGGGAGAAGAGAACGGCTCGTCAGGCGAGCAGACATAAAGATGCAGATGAAGATGATGAAGACGTGACCAGTTGATGACTCCAGCCTTTGCGCTCGAATGAAACGCAACAACTAGCTCTTGCCTCTGGAAGACAGGTGTGTGAGTGAATGTGAGATCGGTGTGTGTGTGTGTGTGTGTGTGTATGTGTGTGTGTGTGTGTGTGTGTGTGCATTATTCTGTGTGTTATGTCTGTATGTCACATAGCTGTCACATGGAGACCAGTCTTCACAGCGGGGCCCCCTCCCATTGAACTGATATTATGATGGCATTACACAGGAGTGGCGGCAGCATCTGGGCTGGAACAAAAGCAAGCGCTCGTAGGCGGACGAAGATGAGAGGCATTAGGATATCATCACTTCAAAGTGCGAGTGAACGGGCGCGCACAATAACCCAGCGTGAAGCCAGAGCCCAGGCTTCGCAGCACAACAGCCTTTTGTTCGCGTCCAAGTCTCAGGTGCACCGTTATTAGGCAGGAGGACGGCACTTAGCGGATGTTAGCGTCACGCTAGTCACATTACGGCCGTCAACATAGCTCACTTTCTCTCTCAAACTTGGTCCTTTACTTTCTCTTTCTCTCTTCCCTGGATGGACGGACACAATGGAACTAATACAAATGGTTTCCTCTGTTTGAAAACATTTTCTCAGTTGCTTTATCACTGAGCAACACAAATACAATGCTAATATGAGAAAACCCAATGCCTCCGATTAGTACTGACATGTTAATGGCGTCTCTAATCTTGAATTGGTTCCGCATTTTCTTTGACAACACATTTTCAGTTTGGGTCCTTTACCATGCATATAATTTAAGGATATAAACAAACCATATGGCACAGGATCCTCCTGTACATGTAGAAAAGTGTCTCAGTCAATGAATGTGAGCCTGACTGTTCTGAAGATAATCAACACTTTATTTTTTGATTATTTGATAGCCATTAGTATAGAATTAAGTTCTATATGGATACTAATTTACTGTCTGCATTTTCAGTTTTTCTAATAAGCTATTAATTATTAGTGAGCCTGTAGTAACACACCTATTAATTACAACCAATATGTATTTATCTTGTAGAAAGGATTCAAATACACTCTTCAGAACACCCTTACACTCTGTAAAGGAGACATGATCTAAGGCTCAATGCAACAGCAGACATTGATGACATTCACTTAGAGTAGACCAGCAACAATTGGCTTGGTGAGGAAGAACTGTGACTAGGGTCTTACCAAAGATGAACACTGCTTATTGCAGAGCGAATTGGGCTTATATGCATGCATTTCATAGATATAGATATAAATAGATGGACAAGCCCTGATGATGCCCAAAATAAAGTATTATTACAAAAAAGTTGTGAACTACAGCTTTGAAATTGTAACACACACTGAAATATTCACAAAGACTATCTGTTCACAAGGGGGGGGGGGGGGGGGGGGCAGAGTCCCAGAGGATACCGTAATCACTTGTCTTCTCAGACAAAGTCTCACAGATCGGCAGAGATGGCTCTGGACTGTCTGTGTTAGTGCTTGATCAGCCATGTGACAGGATGTTCATGAGAGAGAGGGTGCTGGGGAGGCAGAACACAGACTGCCGTATCGACAGCCTCACACACGCACTGTCTGCACACACACACACACACTGTCTGCACACACACACACACACACACACACACACAGTCTGCAAACACACACACACACACTGTATACACACACACACACACACACACACAAACACACAGACAGCCTCTCTCTGACTCACACACGCATTCAAACAAAGCCACACACATAAACACTGTACATACTAAACAAAAAAAACCAAACAAACTTCTCATGCACGCACCAAAAAACTCACAAACACACACACAATCCTTAATGAATCAGACATCACAGAATGTATCTGACTATTTCAATTAGATGCAGATCCAGGGGAGAAGAATTTAGCATGCACAAAATGTGGGTGTTGGAAAGTTTAGTCCAACACCAAATACACTTCATATCCCCAAACTGCAAACCTCCATCTCACTGATGGGCCTCAGTGGTGGACTACAAGGGGGGATTTTGGGAGGGGTTTGGAGGGCAGACACCTCCAGGCGAGCCCCAGGCTTTCTTTCATTAGAGGCCTCTACGGTGTAATCAGATTAGCCGTCTGAATGAAAGCCCTGCTGTGGAGGAGGTAGGATTAGACAGGGCTGGGGTAGTGATAGTGTGATAGCATTTCCCTGAAGGAAAAAAAAAAATGGGGGGGAAGGCAAAAAAAAAGTACAGAGGGACAGAAGGAGAGAGTGTAACTAGAAGGAGGTGGGGGAGGAGAAGGAGGGTGAAAGGGGAGGAGAAGGAGGGTGAAAGGGGAGGAGAAGGAGGGTGAAAGGGGGTGGAAGGCTGATCAGGAAGAAAGCGCCGCTCCCGTCACTGTGCTAAAGCGAGTGGCACAATAAAAGGCTGAACACGAGTTCTATCTCTTAGTCATCGGCTGCTGACGTTTTTTTCTTTTCTTTCTTTCTTTCATTTGTTTGTTCTTTCATTCCATCACTCGCTGCTGTTCGGCTTTTCCCCCAAAACCCGCCCCTTGATTCGGCTGGTTGTGGAACGATCACAGAAGCTGTTTTTTGCGAGACATGTCGGGGACTGCCTAATCAAAAAACCTGGCGCGGTGAATGCGGCTTCATCATAGTAGAAATCAGTGAGCTACAGAGGGGGAACAAAATGGCTACTGCCAATCCAAGATAGATGCTGGGAACCCGCTTTCTGGGCTATCCATGCTTCAACTGCTGAGAGAGAGAGAGAGAGAGAGAGAGAGAGATACAAGGGAGGAATGTACTAGCTCTGCAACATTTCACTGCCTAAAACGCCATTAACTAAACAATAATTCATTAACACAAATGAAGCTGGGTTGATGAAAATGAGGATTCTCTATCCATCATATGGGCAAGGGTGGAGTGAGACGTGTCGTTTTTTAAATGCCTCACCTTTCGCAAGCGGTTTTTCCTTATCGCTCCATTCTGTCTGGGTGATTAACGGTGTATTGATTAGGCCTCCTGAACGTGATGAATTAAGAATGCCTCTTAAATGACAAGCCACCCATCATTGATCGACTCCATTACTGTCTCAACCAATCACCATACATCTCGACTGAGCCAGAAGGGTGTGGTGGTGGCGGCGGTGAATGGAGATGGTGTGCGTGCGTGTGTGTTTGCATGTGTGTGTGTTCACTTCTCATCCCACAATCACAATCTCAAATCCAGGTTACAGTTTATCAATGATATCGAGATCTACTGCCGCAGGTCAATTTGGATTGTGGACGATCCCAATCTTCTAATAAATTGACAGCTAACCAAGGACTCAACGATGACAATGCTCAGTGCAAAACTATTGCCTGCACTATAAACCCCAGATCACTTTTATTCAAAATTATTCCAGTGGCCCCAAATGTGAAGAATCTTAACATACAGTCGAACACTTAGCCCTTGGAATCAACAGCGAGCTGTTGGCTGCTTATTTGAAATGTCAAAGTATTCTGGAATGCTAACGCTGGGCCCTGATGAATCCCAAGTGTTGTGGACAAGTGCACAAATGTGTTGACGCGTGATAAGGACTTGCGGTAATTGCGCTGGTTGGCTCTTTGGCTCTGCTAATCTATACAAGGACGAACAATGTCAGCGGTCTGAAGAGTGTATTGTTGTTTTTTTTTTGTGTCCTTCCTGCCGGACACTGACCCCTTATCAAGTGAGTGATGAAAAATATGACTGTTACCGATAAAGGAAACATCATCCCACCCAGAAGGTTAAAGCTGAAAATTACTTGTTTTTTTTTTTTACTGTAAAACTGAACTACTGATATAAACTTTGCAAAACACTTGTGTCTTGGATGCCTGCCTGCTATAACCAGTAAACCATTCAATTCAGAATGAACTTGTCAAATCTGATGAGGATGTTTCATATAAATCCACCACAGCTGTGAGTTTGACTGTTATTGTAACAATGTGTTGTTTAATATAATCCAGAGCCACCCCTGAACAACTCGATCAATCAAACTCTACCATTTTGGGAACATCTACTTTGCCATCCATTCCCATTAAACCATTTTAGGGTGTGCATAACATCCTAAAGTATGGCTTTAACCCATTGCCCTTGTAACAAACCCCTCGTCTGTGTAGAAACTTACCTCAAATGTTGGTGGACCCCAGTGGACATGATGCTTCCTCTGAAAACACAAAGCAGCCTCAGATACAGGGCCAGTTTGAGTGGGGACTCGAGGAAGGACTGGGGGCCAGTTTGAGAGGAGACTGGAGGAAGGACTGGGGGCCAGGTATGCCATGCAAGGGTAAGCCACCATCACGGGTGCAATACATGTGGGACAACCATGGGCATGAACACAAGAGTGCTCCTCCTTGAGGCTGAACTAGACCCCATGCTTAGTCTTTCTTCCCAGCTCAAGATACCCAACCCAAACTGCTCAGTACCCTAGGCAGTGTTTGTTAACACGGCCAAAATGGTGCCCATCTCGACCCTAAGCAGAGCTGGCTTCACCCCTTTAGATCAAAGCAGTGTGCACACGCAATGAACATGCAAGCTGAGTAAACCTTCTCTTTACCCACGCACATTCATCAGCTTACAGCTAACATCTAACAGTCATGCTTTGCACCTGCACATCATCTCCGTTTCCCTGGTCCCAGGTTGGCCAATTAAGCTAGCATTAGGAAAGTACAAAGGCATCTCTCGATCAGCAAACAAACTAGAGAAGTAAGAACAAAACCAATGCCAAGGGTCTCTGCAAAGATTATACATTGATTAAATGATCATCACTTGCATATCTGGCTAAACACAGGTAAAACCTGTTGCTAATATTAGCCTGTTTATATTAACCTGCCAAGGCCATTTTCAATAAAACTTCAATGAAAGTCTACAACAGTAGCCCCCACCCCACCTTGCCTTAGCCAGAATACATAGAGATAATAAACCCATATGGGTGTTTTTTTTTTTTCATTTTCCCCCATATATCTCCCTCTCTTCTTCTCTCCCTTCCTCTCGCTTCCTGTTATCCAAGGAAGGATTCCATGCATTTAATATGGGAACAGTTTTGCGTATATGCAGGGCCATGATTAATAAACCCCTCTCTTCTCTTCCCTCCCCCGACCACAGCGTAGCCGCAGAGTGGCTCTTCCACTAAATTAGCAATTTCACTTCGGACGGATTACAGATGAATCAGATTTGTAGGGGAATTGAGAAATCAGATAATGGTCGGAAACACTGGAGTGCCATTATGCTAATAGTCAGCAAAGCCCAGAAAAATGAAGATGGGAAAAAAAGGAGAGCTGTTTTAAGAGGCAATCATTTATGCCACATAAAGTGTTCTTTTTGAGAAAGGGACAGCTTCGGGAGGGGGGGTTACATTGTTACTGACCTCTGGACTTGCATTGCAAGCATGTTTGGACAATATCTTTGCACCGTTAGACCACAAATCTTTTTTTTGTGGTAATGAGTGACCTTTGGGTAAGACGTTGTTTGTCAAATAGCAGCACGGCTGTGCAGATGTGTCCAGATAATGCAATCATGAAGACAATGCAAATCCAAGTTTCCAAAAAGCACACCCAGTGAAAAGAAAGGCAGGACTGAGCAAGGGTAAAGAGGAAAAATACATAATTTTAGGTAAAGAAAGTCAAGCATGCAGATTTTATTGTCTTTATTTTTTACAAATGGATCAGACATACAAGTGCAGTTAGTGAAGAACAGACAGAAGGAAGACATACAATTTAAATGAGGTACAGATAAATCTCAAGTCACTAGAAAAACCATGGGAAGATTTCAGAACAATATTAGTGTCACTTAAGAGACACCTGTGATAAAGATTAAGGCTATGATTAGAGCAGGTAAGAAACTGTGAAAAACAGTGAAGAAAGCAGAATAAGTGAGAAAATATTAGCAATTAGCGACAATGTGTGTCAGGTAAGGCAAGCCTAGGAAACAGTTGTTGGAAGTTTAGCATCTCTCTGAAACCAACTGCTAATAAATATTTCATATCAGTAGAGATGGCAACAAATCCCTAATGTTGATTCTAGAACATTCAGGGCTTGTCAGTGTTCCTGGCTAGGCTCCAAGTGACACCATTCGATAGCAAGCAGAACAGAAATATCTTACTGAGAATGAAAAACACAGCAAGCCTGCAGGCATACTTGTGAAATCATTCATGACCTCAGACGTGTAGGGTCCAGGTACGAGTCCTACCCAGCATTTTCGTCAACGCCATCTGGATTCACTAATAGGCAAAAAGCTGAAACCAGGAGCAAATGACTTCACTAATGACTAGAATGAGCTGGCTCAGTGTTCTGCTGGAGGATATGTCAGAAAATGTACTTTCCAGCCCTGAATTTCCATCCTTAGGAGACCCACCCTTGTGAACCAAGCGCTTGGATATGCAGCCCTACCTCGCAATGCCATTCTAAGCTTGTGCATCTGCACAAGTGTGGCGTCCAAGTGAAATGTAGCCCTCCCCCAGTAATTTGAGACAACCTTACATATTTTCAAATTTGCACAACCAGGAGGTAGACATGAACTGGTAGAAGTGATTTTCTGCTTCTGTGTGCGTTGCTCTTCAGAGATAAAGCACACAGCTTGGTTTGAACTGTCCGCGGCTGAACTTAGAGACCTCCCGACAGCCTGAAGTGGCTGTGTCTGTACCTGTGCCCTGAGTGGCTCCTACCCCAGGGGCCAGGCTCCGTGGCCCGCCGTCGGAGCAGGGGTACGTCTCCGTGCAGCGGGGGCATGCCTGGGTGGGATAGGAGAAGGGGCGAGGGGTCGGGGCCTACCTGGGCAGGGGAAGAGTATCCTTGGG
>NC_137922.1:20224134-20231634 GCF_963457725.1 Sprattus sprattus | reverse complement strand
TGTCATAATTCTGTGCTCTAATGCAGGCAAACTGCCCTGGAAAAAAGCACATGAAGAGTAGGGGGAGGGGAGGCAGGCAGAGAAATAGGTGACTGTAGGTGGTCTCTGGATAAATGGACCGTCCTTAAAGGACAGGGCACTTAAAATATCACTCGTTTATTGGGCTTAGAGTGGCTCTCCTCACTCCATTCTGACACACGTCAGAGAAAAAGCAGGAGGAGGTTAAAAGCCCAGAGATGGACAGCTAGACAAATGTGCCAAAAAGAAGATAAACAAAAGAGAGAAGAGAAACAGAAGAGAGAAGAGAAACAGAGGAGAGAAAAAAACAAAAGAGAGAAGAGAGGAAAGAAGAGAAGAGAGGAAAGAAAGCTAGCAGGTGAACGAGACTAGAGAGTATGAACAAGGAAATGGACCTGGAAAGATTGCGATGGGGATGGAGGAGAAGGTGAGTAAGAGGAAGACTAAGTGTTTTTGAAAACCATAGATGTACGAGGCGTGTCCTGGCCGCGGCATCATGTGTCCCACGAGGATGGGGAGAAATCAAATTAAAAGGGTCTCTAGAAGCTTCCATGCTCCCGACACGCATACTAAAAACACTCCTGAGGAGGATTCAGTGTGGCACTCGCTATTAGCCATTCAGCTTCTATCTATCTATTCTATAAATGAGATGTCTATTCAGATGACTTCAAACACGGTACGAGCCATCTATGGGTGATCCCACAGAAAGAAAGTAAAAAAGACTCAAGAGAGTGTGAACACATGAGAAGCCATGAGACAGAGTCAAGGACAAACAGGGGGAAAGAAAGAAAGAAAGAAAGAAAGAGAGAGAGAGAGAGAGAGAGAGAGAGAGGCAGAAACCAGAGCGCATAACAAATTAGTGAAAAGTGAGCGTGAGAGTGTGTGATTCGAAGGGTGAGGGACTGAGAGAGAGCAGTCACAGCGAGCGCTAGCCTGAGGCAGCGGGGTGAGAGGGTAAAGGGGCCTCGTCTCTCAGCCGCTGTGCCCCATCTGCGGCAGCCAGGGTGGGCAGATATTGATGTGTGGACGCCAGCAAAGGCCCCAGGCAGCGCAGTGCAGAGGAGAGCAGAGCGGAGAAGCACAAGAGACCAGGCCTGTTCCAGGCGAACAAAGAGGAGCACAGGTCAGGGGAACGCAACCTTGGCCTCCCAGAATCAGCCAGTTCTGCTTGAGGATTTATTTATCCGGCGTTGGTTAAAAACAAGCGAGTTAAGAGAATGGTAAGCACAGTAGATTAATTTGACTCACACACACAGAAAAATTCACTCGATGTTTTGGATTTATTCTCAGGACAAGGGACTATCTCCAAAAGGTGTTTTGGAGTAACTATTCAAAACAACCTATTAGGATTTTCGATTCCTGCCAACACACACACACAGACACGCAAACATATTTAAATGGTCTGGCTCCAACACTACTGGTGGTCCCAACAGTGCTCTCTAACCCACAAATCTCCACAGAAATCCTCCCCAGGGGAATCCCCCCCACCCTATTTACACACGTGTACACACACACACACACACACACACACACACACACACACACACACACAAAGAGAGAGAGAGAGAGAGAGAGAAAGTCACACAACACAGGTCTTTGTTTCAGCTACGCTATAAGCTGGAAAGGGACGCAAAAGTCCACTTAACTGCAATGAACAGGGAAGTGTTTATGATGGTTGGAGGCGAGTTCCACCATCGTCAGCACTTTAATAAATCATAAATTGAGAAATAAAAATCCTATCTTTTAAGCCCCCAAGGTATCTCAGTTTGCACTTTCAACTCAGAGGGACATCACACCCCTGGAGATTGATAAAAAATATATATATAATGGCTCACTTTCATATTACAACTATTTAAAAATATGCTAATGCACTCAGAACTAAAAGCACTGGGTGTGAAGTGGTTCCTATGATGGGGGGAGTGATGTTGCGGAGTGTGTGAATGTGCCTGTGTACGTATATTGTCTATAAATATATATATATATATATATATATATATATATATATATATGAGTGTCTGAGAGGGAGAGTTTCTATATGTGTATAAGAGGAAAGGGGGGGGGGGGGGGGGGGGCAATAAGTGCTTGAGTTAGCCAGTGAATGTGTGTGTGAGTGAGTTTGAAGTATGTGTATGATGAGGGACACACACTTGTCTTCCAAGTTTGCGTGTCTTTAGAAGAGATGTCCAGGGTGGGGCCGCAGGAATGAGAGGTGTGGGTACCATACTCAAGGACATCTGCACGTCCGCTGCCCTGACCTCACTTCCTATGGACCTCACTGCACGGCATATGTCATGGGTCCTCCATGTGCAACGCGACCCCTCCGTCCTGTCTATGCCTGATAAAAAACAAACCTGGACCCCCACCCCATCCACCCCACCCAACAGCCAACCCCCTCTTCACTCAGCCTCACCTTCAACACTTCTGCTTATCTCCCTCGGTGCAACACGCACTAATACCCAAATGAGAATGGCACCAACACTAGGACTGATGCCAAAATCAGAGATAAGGCACTTTGGAGATGGTAGCTGCTATCAACATAAGAGGTAGAAAAGTTCTGATTATACCAGTAATAGCACAGGACAGTTTTGAAATTGGGATTAATGCCGAAATTGCAAAAGTATTCAGGTTATGAGTTTAACACTGATAATATATCCAAATCTGAGGCCTCAATGCATCTTCAAAATAAAAGCTGAATCAGCAGCAGGTCTAGTGATCATAGAGAGGATGTTTGTCATCATCTCTACTGACTGCTACATCATGGGCCGAATCTGGTGGCTCTGGAGTCAGTGAATGAGCTGCACACTGGCCCACATTTACACCCAAACATTCACCTCCACCTCTTTTAGCTGAGAAATGTGCAACTACACAAGTAAGGTTCCATTTTTCATGTTCACTGTGTTCTATATATATATAAAATATATAAAACTTCTGTAGTAACCCACTCAAGCTGGTGGTATATCTTGCATACGGCACGGAGGTTGGACTGAAGAGGAAAGGCAGCGGAGGCTGAACCGCTTTGAAATGTAGGCAACACTTGAGTCATTTCAGCTTGGGCCTGCAGTTTGACAGCACTTCAATGGAGTGCTCGTGGAAATAGATGCATTGTGTGGGATTTCGACAGGCGTGTTTGGCACGGTAACGTAAGTACCTGTGCTAAAGGAAGCCTGAGAAGAGAGGAGATGCGGTACGGAAGAAGCACTTATCTGGGATCAGTTTCTGTGGTGGAGTTTGAGGTGAAGGGATGGGTGAGCATACAGATCTGTGCTGACTGCTCAGAGGCTGCAGTGCACACCAGCACGTATGCTAAGAGATTCTGAATGAACATGGATCGCTATAGACGCGCACTATAGACAGGAATACTCAGATGCAAAAAAGCACACACATATATATGCATATATGTAGATACGTCGTTGATGTATACATTTCCGTAGTGTAGTCTGCACAAAACTGACAAAATGTGTGCACACACACACCTTCATACAGGCGAGAAAACACAAACACACACGCCAGCACACGTACATAGTCATTTCGAAAGCCCCCTTGCTGCGTGAGTAGGTGGAGGCCATAAAGCCATCCACACACCTTTCAGCCATTCTCTGGCCGTCGCCACAGCCGGACATCCGCCCCCCTCTCCCAGCAGTGGCCCGACTGACCCACTCACAACTCCCGGCTCCCACCCAGTCCAGTCCCAACAACAGCCCCCTAACTCTGTCAACAGCCCACAAACCCCCTGGACAGCCAAACACATTAAAATAGAGCTGCTGCTGCTGTGTCCATTCATTCCTGCCCGGGCCACCTTGCGTTTGTTCAGCGCTCCTCTCCGGCTTAGATTCGCCAACAGGAAAACCGTTTGGCCGCTTCCCAAAGTGTCTGCCCTCACAGGGAGCGGTGATTCCAAAATAAGGATCTTTTTAACCAGTTCTTCTGAGTGGTTGGGAGGGGGGAGAGAAGAGGGAATCGTGTTTTTCTATAAGCTGTCAGAAACATGCAGATGCCACATTGGCACAACACACTCAACAGAACACAACAAAAAAAAACATGTGCATGCGCACTTGTCTTCTAAAGAGCAGATGGTGGAAGAGAAAGAGAGAAAGACGTGCGTCATTTTCATCTTCATCTTTCTAAATATGTCTCCGAGACGCAGCGCCGTCCCGACATATACGTTTCTGCCCTCGCTCTCTTGACGAGGCCTGATCCGTTAACGCAGCTGCAAATGAAAGGAGAGGAGCTGTGCCTCTTCATGCTGCTTGCCTTGCCTCTCTGCATGGGCTTTTGTTGGATGCGGGAAGCACTGCCTGACTGCCATAGGAGCTGGTGTGCCTGTAATGTGCGAGGTTCTCTTACACAGACACACACACACACACACACACACACACACACACACACACTGCTCTGACAGTGCAGCTGGTCTTTTAATAGTCAGTGTGGACCCCACTCTTTCTCCATGTGCCCGTCATCCAGTGTGGAAGTAAAACAACATGTTTTAGGCTGAATGAAGATGTGGCTGATTGGGGAGCTCAGCTTGATGTGCAATTTGTCTCTGTTTAACTACCATAGCAGATGGAACTGGGAAAGTGATGCACAGACTCCAGTTAGCCAACAGAGGTGTGGCCCAGTGAAGTACAACTAATAAGAGTATGTGAGTGTGTGTGCATTGACAAATATGAATTATCTAAGAGGTAACAGCTGCCAAGGTGTCCCATTATTTAAAAAAAAAATGCAAAGAGGTGTAGGCAAAGCTGGTAGCTAACACACATATATAATGTTCAGCCCAAAAAGAAAACAAGTGGTTTAGTCCAAAAAGAAAACACAATCTGTTTATTTGGAGTACTACTTTCTCCAGCTCCGAGCAGTTTACGGACAGTTTACTTGGTTACAAATGATTCAATTTTTGCCAAGACCGAATCCTTTAGCTTGCTAGCAGTTTCTGATTCTATGCTTGCTAGCTTGCTAGTTTTCCAGATAACATGTTATTTAACCACGGAATTCAATGCATTTACACCACTTGGCAAAATGAGAAAACATTTTGTGCATTAATTATCTTGTCTGACTACACACTCACTAGTTATTTACTATGGTTGTTAAAGTTAATATTTAGTAATGTTTTAACATGACGTACTTCATAGGTGTCCCGTTATACAGAAATATCTGGACACCTGCCAGCTTATCAAAAACGAGCATTTTTCTTCACCAGGGTATAATGGGCATGGGTATGTTAGGTCCATGTGCATTAGCAGATCTGAGATTAAGTGCCTTAGTGTCTTTCAATGCCCTTTCAATGTAAATGTGTGCCTTTTTATCTGTTTTCACATGTGACATGAGGCAATAAGCACCTACATGTGTGGCAGTTAATTTGTTCGACTAGCCAGGCTGGGCTGACGGATGAATGGACACGTCTCTGTATCTACTGTACATCAAAGCCATCACACACTATATTGAGGAAGCAGTTCCATGTAATCCGGAAGCCCATCTATTACATTAAAGAAAGCTTGACAGACAAGAATGAACTACACCAACTTAATGGAAGTGCTTTGCAGACAGATACAGGCTTTGAGTGTGTATGTGTGTGTGTGTGTGTGTGTGTGTGTGTGTGTGTGTGTGTGTGTGTGTGTGTGTGTGTGTGAGACAGACACAGAGAAAGAGAGAGAGAGACTCTTTACACTTTTGAATGTACTCTGAAGCTTTTGACCCGACTGACCCCTGTGCTTTTGATGAGTTGAGTAAAGATCTGAGATGGACTGAAAGGAAACCAACAGACAATGGGGGGACAGTTTCCTGAAAGAGGGGGCTTATGGGTAAAAAGCAGTGGGGCCACTAGTCCAATGGGGCTTACTGACATCAGCTGTAAAAAGGGAGGGATGGTTTAAAAAAAAAAAAAAAACTGTTTTGGGTGGCGCTTTGAAGGAAGGTCACAGATACAGGAAGAGTGGCACATGCAGCTGGGACCCGCACCTCCACACACACACACCCCAGCATGCACCACCGCTTCCTGTCCGAACACAGGGACACACGGATGACTTCCTGTAGCGTGCTGAATCGACAAATGCCACAGGGGCAGGAAGAGAGAGACTTTCTTGGAGTGTGTGAGTTCTCAGTGTATCAGAGGGGGCACAACATCCCTGATTGACAGGATGAGGGAAAAGGGAAGGATGGGACTTCCTGCTTCCCAAGGCCTCATGGGTATTTTCTAGTTGGTAACCCTGACTAAAACATACGAGTGATGGGGTAGAAAATTAACAGATAATCATAGAGTGGAAGACAGAAAGAGAGACTGAATGAGAAATAGACTGCACATCTGACACTGAGCCATACACACAGACAGAAAGATAATAAGCGGAGGAGAACGAGAGAGACAGAGAGAGAGAGCGAAAGAGGGAGAGAAAGACAAAGAGAGAGAGAGAGAAAGACAGAGAACGAGAGGGAGAAAGAGAGAAAGAGAGATAGATAGAAAGACGGAGAGAAAGACAGAGAAAAAGACGGAGAGAAAGAAAGAGAGAGAGAGAGCGAGAAATAGAGAGACGCTGTCATGACTCACCAGTTCTCTAGGCAGGAACATCTCCTCCTGGCGTGTCACCACCACGGAGACGGTCTCCCCCAGCTTGGTGCTGCGCAGCATGGCCACCAGCTCCTCCTGAGTACGACCCGTCATGTCCACACCGTTCACCTGAGAGACAGAGACACACACACACACACCCACACACACACACCCACCCACCCACACACACACACAACACACACACACACACACACACACACACACACACAATGTTAGGAAGCTATCAAACTGAGTGAATATCTCAATCTATCTGAATAATATTGCGAAGAAGGCCAATACTTCACATTTAATTTAATCCACTATTAATTTCATCCTAACTAATCTCTGACTAACAGAACATCGAACTCAGGAACTACAAATATTAAACAAACGTGCTGACAACACGAGATCTGAGCTTTGCAACAGTCTTTCAACATTCACTTCAAAGAGGGGGTTCTCAGGGCGTGTACACACGACAGAACTGAGCCTTGTTGCTGGAAGCCTCATTCATGTCTTTGTGAGGGAGGCCAGGCCAAAGGGCAAAGGTGAAAGGTCAGTGGTGCGGAGAGCTGGAGAGCAGGCCTCACCTCCAGGATGCGGTCGCCGGACTGCAGCCGTCCGTCCTTGATGGCGGCTCCTTTGGGCAGGATGCTTTTGACCAGGATAGGCCCGGGGCCGTGCACCGAGGAGTCACGCGTCACCACGGTGAAACCCAAGCCCTCAGTGCCTGAGGAGAGGAGCGGGAGGGTTAGGAACGCACACACACACGCACACACGCACACACACACGCACACACGCAGAAGCACACGCACACACACACGCACCCACACACACACACACACACGCACAGACACACTCACACACACACACACTCACAGACACACACACACACACAAACACCCACACACACACACAGGGAAATATGAAATTCTGACTTTAATCAAGTA
>NC_137922.1:20209134-20221634 GCF_963457725.1 Sprattus sprattus | reverse complement strand
ACTTTCCGCCTCTCGGCTGTTTTTCTCTCACATACCCTTCTTCAGGTCGATCTTCAGCTTCTTCCCTCCTTTCTTACTGGCCAGCTGGTTGACCAGCGTGGCGAGGGCGGGACCTTTCTTGGGCAGGGGGCTTTCGCTCTGCCCCCACGACGGCGTAGGAGAGGCCGAGGCGGTCCTGGGGGGCGTGGACTCGGCTGCTCGCGGGAGCTCGGGGGTGTTCCTGGCTGGAGGCTCCTCCCTCTGAGGCGAGGGGGCACGTACAGGGGAAGAGGCAGAAGCTGGAGCTGGGGTAAGGCCTGGGGCAATGGCAGGAGCAGCAACAGGTGGATCAGGGGAGCGAGGAGGAGTCTGGGGTTTGTTCTCTCGTATAGCACCCAGTTTGGGGCGCAGCAGAAGGGGGCTGCGGGATTTGGGAAAGGCGTCCGCGACGGGGCCGTCGTGGTTGAAGAGCTGTCCGATCAGGGCCTTCTCGAAGCGGAGCTTGTTGGCCATGGGAAGCACCTCCAGACGCACTGGAGAGGAAGAGGTCATGGCCTGCCGGAAGACTTCCTGCGACCTGGAAAAGAAGAGAAGAGCCTCAGTATTCTGATGAACACTGGTCTCCACACGACCATCAATCTCCAGCAATCATTCAAGTCAACACCATACATTAATTATTCATCCCTACTAAGCTGTCAATCTTCTCCTAAACTGGGATAATTGGATTATATCAGATTAACAACCACACGCATTACATCAACACATCTCCTCCTACGTAAGCACAATGTAATCAACTATGAGGGCCCGTTATCCATACAGGCATTATGTATTTGGGTGCTGGTGGGTGCGTTGATGTGTCTGTCTTCAGGAATTAATAGCCAGTCATTTGAAGCAATTGCAATGACTGCTGAGCAACCACTTTGCTCAACTCTGAAGTTTCTGAAGTCCATCAAATGGACCTTCTTGACTGTTTAATCTTCATCAACATCGCCTTTCGCCTTCTTCAGCGTCAACACTTAGGCGCTTAAAGAAGAATGAACCCTTGACTATAGTTAGAAAACATGGAGTTGCATCCAAACACTGTCAACTGGATGCAAAACTTAAAACCCCTATTGGTGGTGTGGGAGTGTGTATGTGTGTGTATGTGTGTGTGGATGGCAGGGTAGTCATTTCCATCCTTTCTTCACAGTTTCTTTTCAGTCATTCTGCTCCTGTCTTCCTTCTCTTCCTAATGGCCACGGCACATGTAATTGGGAGCCCTTTGAGAACCTGCTGCGCTTGTTCTAAGGAGCTCAGCCTGTAATGGAGAGACTGAGTGGAAGAGTGGACGAGTGAAAGACGGCTCTTTCGTTGAGATACTGAATGGAGTGGTCTTGACAGGGGGGGTTGCCTGTGTATTAGTGTGTGTTTGTGTGTGTGTGTGTGTGTGTGTGTGTGTGTGTGTGAAGGAGATAGAGATTGAGATTGAGAGTGTGAATGTGTTCATGTGAGAGAGAAAAAGAGATCGAGTCTACACAAACAAGTGCGTGTGTGTGTGTATGTGTGTGTCTGCGTGTGTGTCAGAGACAGAGTACTCACTGGGCGAATGACTTGTCCATTAGTGGAGTGTCATTGATCTGTACGATACTCTCGTCCTCCTGAAAGATGCCCTCCTTCTTGGCACGACCGCTCTCCTCTAAACCACGCACATGAAGGCCCATGGACCTGTGAACACACACACACACACAAAAAATGAATACACATATACAAGCACAGACACACACATATAGGGTCATGGTGAAGTACTCACATAGAATGCAGTTCACATGTGTCAACAGATCAAGTAGACACATGACACTTAAATGGACAAGGGATGCTCACGGATTCTTACATGCAAAAAAAAACGTACACTTGTAATAAATGCATAAATAAACTAAACACAAACTTCCTGGCAAACAAGCAATTAAAATTACCCTGAGCAATTTCAATATCCTGTTTGTATTCAGCTGTGAAATATCAATGCAAGCACCAGTGGCATTTCAAGGGAGCAAACACTCGTGCTGATGCACCCACTCACACTACTCCCCGGAGAGACACGCTGCCCAACAAACAAACACACACACACACACACACACACACACACACATTTACACACACTTTGGGAGGTCTCTCCAAAAAAACAACTCGTCAAAAACCCCATGCACAACACTGGGGGTGCAAAGTTACAGAATCCGACAGGGAGTCGTTAAAAATGCATGTGTTTATTACTGGTTGGGCTTGATGGGGTTTTTCTTTTCATATTGTTTTCGGTGAAAGGCAAACATACCGGTGTGGAGCCGGGCTGCGTCGGGTCACAGAGAGTCAGAGAATATGAGATTAGTTTACGGACATGCTCACTCTGCTCCCAAGCGTACAGGCACCTTTGCTAAGTAAATATTTAAAGAAGTGGACATAGCTGAGCGAGACATTTGGAGGAAAAACCGAAGTTGAAAATGAGAGAGAGAGAGAGATCAAAGATGAGATAGAGACAGGGAGATGGAAAAGTTGAGAAAGTATACTAATTTGAATGCATGTGTCTGTTCAGTGTCTATTTGGTTCTTTTTACAATCTAACAACGTCCACACACAGAAACACACACAAAGAAACACAACTCTGCCATAAGGTTTGCCATAATCTCTCTCTCTATCTCATACACACAAACACGCACACACGCGCGCACACACACACACACACACACACACACACACACACGCACACGCACACGCACACACGCACACACGCACCTTGCAAAGGTGATGAGGTCAGCGTGCAGATTGAAGCCCCTGGTGAGGGCCATTATTCTGAGGGCCCAGTGGGGACCTGTGGCCCCTAGCACAAATTCCAGTCCCATACAGAGCACTCAAAACAGGAAGTGTGTCACCTTCCTCATAGGGTCCACTTCCTGTCACATATTGTGTGTGTGAGAGGGTGTGTGTGTGTCCTTGCCCCTGGTGTTTAACCCCTCACCCTGCTGATCTTACTCTTTCTGACCTCTTAATCAGGGGGAACTCGCACACTTAGCCACACTCCTTCCTGTGTGAGGGCTGTGTGTGTGTGTGTGTGTGTGTGTGTGTGTGTGTGTGTGTCTTTACCTTCCACTGAGCGAGGAGCAGTATGGCACCACTTTAATTCCCAGTGGTCCCTGATCTCCAGAGAACTCCACTGTCCTTGTCAGGCTACTGCAAAGACAGAAACACAAATGAACATCGCAATAAAACATACATTAACAGATTCATAGGCTACACACACCAGACACACAGATGAACAAACCACCACAATCAACAGCAGGTGGCCTCAGACAAGGGAGTGTTCAGAGGTGCCCTGCCACTGGCGCAGTGTGGAGTGAGAGAGAGGTGCATCGAGGGGCCCAGAGAAATGCCACTGCCCCTACCGGAGGCTGGGAACACAGGCCTGAGGAGGTGTGGATATGACACCACGTCCATGATCCATGTCCTCTGATTCAAAACTGCCACTGCGGGCACGCGCACACACACACACACACACACACACACACACACACACACACACACACACACGTTTCCCCATCTAGAATCAGGTGCCTCCCCCAGAACAGTGTCTCCTTTTTCTCTTAATTTCTTTCTTCTGCTCTCACTCTAGTTTTGTCTTCTTGGGATTCTAACTTTTGGCATTAGTTTAGCACACAATCAATTTAAAGAGTGTGTGTGTGTGTGTGTGTGTGTCTGTTGGTAGTGTGTTGTATGTGCGTTGCCTGTGGTGCTGTGTGCATGCCAGTGCTGTAGTGTTTAAGCCTCACTGCTCGCCTCTGGGCCTTCGGTACAGGAGAGTGAAGAGATCATGCTCAGCATGAAGAGGCCTATGGCACACTCACAGGTTTACACTCTCTCACTGTCACACTGTCACACACACACACACACACACGCTCTCTCACACACACACACACATGCGAATATAAGAAGCAAGCATGTGCCAGCTCCTTCATGGCAGGTTTTCAATTGGCTCTTGTTGTGTGTGCTGGTAATGAATTTATTTGTCTAAATGTGTTTGTCTGTTTACTCAAACAAAAGCAAACAGACATAAATCACCTGAGAGGGACTAACAGGGAATGAGTGATAGAGAGAGAGAGAGAGAGAGAGAGAGAGAGAGAGAGGAAAAAGTGAGACAGAAAGGAGAAGAGTGGGAGGGAAGAGAGAGAGAGAGGGATAGAGAGTGTGTCATGGAAGGGAAAATTATTCACAAGCACAAGGAGCCTAATGAGGGTACACAAAACATCAGAAGCACCACAGAGCAGAATAAGACAAGGAGATGCAGAGAAATAACAGAGCAAGAGAGAGAGAGAGAGATGGAGAGAAAGAAAGAGGGAGAGAACAAAATGGAGAGAGAGAAAACATGAGCACAACGGAGTAGGAGGGAGGTGTAGGAGCCAAGTGGAGAGGTAGAGGAAAATGAAAAGAAAGTTGTGTGATGCAAATGAGGCGCTTTGAGCTGCTAAATAAAGCTGGGATTTGAAGTGAAGGGAGCGAGCCAAACCCCAGGCCCAGGTAAGGAGAGGGTCTCTCCGCTACGCAACTGAAGTGCGCCTTCATGCATAAGCACAAGCTTCAATTCATTAAGAGCTGGCCACAACAGCATATATCAAAGCAGAGGATGAGAGCAGAGAGGGAGAGAGAGAGAGATAGAGAGAGAGAGAAGGGGGGGAGGTGGAGGGAGTCATTAGCCTAGCTTAATGAAGAGGCCCTTAAGTCTTATAAGGCAGCAGAAGAGCTGGAACAAGGATGGTGAAAGAGTCTGCAAACACACACATGGAAATGTAACCCAGAAAATGCATGTGGACACAGACCCACATTCTCACACGCGCACTCACGTGTACAGAACACACACACACACACACACACACACACACACACACACACACACACACACACACACACACACACACACACACACACACACAAAAAAAAAGTCAAGTTTCTTCCTTGCACACTTCAAATCCATTTGTTGTTGGTTTTCCGGAAGGCAGTTATAATG
This sequence comes from Sprattus sprattus, assembly GCF_963457725.1. Taxonomy (NCBI): domain Eukaryota; kingdom Metazoa; phylum Chordata; class Actinopteri; order Clupeiformes; family Clupeidae; genus Sprattus; species Sprattus sprattus. The sequence continues at coordinate 20,216,630 of NC_137922.1, read as the reverse complement.
GTCTAACAAATTAGCTCAGGTGTAGCTCTGCCGCACTTGCTTTCAAAGAAGTATGTGTGTATTTGTGTGTGTGTGTGTATGTGTGTGTATGTTACACCATCACAGCCAGAGGCTAACGTTCTCCCTACATCTACCCGACTACGCTCCATAAAAAATATTAAATACAGGGAAGAATATGGAGACAGAAAGAAACACAGAGAAATGAAAGAAAAATTCAGAGAGAGAGAAAGAGGGAGAAAGGGGGAACGCAAGCGAAAGGGAGCAACATTGATGGTGCAGAGAACAGGTAGCATCATCTTCATCTCACTCTTAACGTAATCTTCAAAGCCTGTGGCGTCTCCATACAAGCATCGTAACACACACAAACCCAAACACGCACACACACACACACACACACACACACACACACACAAACACGCACAAACACGCACAAACGAACACGCGCACAAACACACACACACACACTCACACACACGAACAAAGCCCTGCAGAGGTGGGGGGGTTGGGGTAAGCCTGGGTCTTTTGATGGCGGCGCGCGGAGATTAGGCACCTAATCAAAGCAGCGCATGGCGATCAGGAAGCGAGCGGCTCAATCCAGCCTTATCGGCCCAATGAGCTGTTTAGAGGCGCATGATAATAAGAGCCTTCACTCCATTCAAACCGCTGCCGCCATGGAGCCGCCTTCTGTGATCCTGACGCGGCGGAAAACACGGACAACTTTGTAGAGGGGAAGGGGGTCTTCACACAGCTACAGGGAGGCTTCGGAGACGAGGAGAGTGATAACTTCAGTAAATTCAACTCATCACAGGCCACAGTGTGTGATCAGAGAGTGGGGGGAAACACTGATGTCCCTGTGATCAGTGTGTAGGGACACACTGAGGTCTGAGCCTGACTTACACAGGGATGGTGAAGCCTTGTCTGTCCGGTCCGGGCTGTGAGACTACGGGTGTGAGATTATGGGATACTATGAGCTGTGAGACTGTGGGTGTGAGACTATGGGATACTATGAGCTGTGATACTATGGCTGTGAGACTATGGGATACTATGAGCTGTGAGACTATGGTTGTGAGACTATGTGATACTATGAGCTGTGAGACTATGGCTGTGAGACTGTGGGTGTGAGACTTTGGGCTCTGAGACTATAGGTGTGAGACTATGGGATACTATGTGTGTGAGACTATGGGATACTATGGGCTGTGAGACTATGGGCTGCTTGCTGGTTTCTGTTTATTGTGTTCATTTCATGATCATGGTTAATGACATAATGCATTCCCATCTCTCCAGTAACAACCTGTGTTTGTGTGTGAGAAGGAAAGCCTCTGTTTTCGGAGGAGTCATTAAGGGAAAGAGCACTTCTGTCACTGTCAACTCCATCTCGTTAGACCAACAAATACACACACTCTCACTCACTCTCTTATTTATTCTCTCTCTTGCTCTTGCGCTCTCTCTCTCACACACACACACACACACACACACAGTTAGCCAAGTGGCCTTTAACGCATACATGTACAGGGCATGCATGCAAAGAAACAGCAACCTCAACACAAGTGACACCAAACATGATACACACACACACACACACACACAAACAAACAGAGTCATGCATGGAAGACATGCGCACACTCAAATGCGTACATGCTGACACAACACCTTCCCTTAATGCACAGTCATTTCACATATGTGTCCATGTACGGCAAAACACACACACAAACACATACACACACACACTTTCCCATTCACATCTTTTCCTTATTTGCATCTCCACATGTACAGTGCTGTCCTTGCAGCCAATTTACATTCACCCTCAGTGCTGGCCCCCTCCCACATTTACATTCCTGAGCAGAATTGTGGGCATAAACAAGCTCATCAGAGGCTACTGGGGCTTCGTTAGTGTAGAGTTTCAGACACACCATCCAATTTTAGCAGCCAGACAAAACAACAACCAGCAGCTGCAGTCCATTGAGGTGTGTGTGCACATGTACATGCACGTGTATGCGTAAAGGTGTGTGTGTGTGTGTGTGTGTGTATGAGAGAGCATGTGTGTGATGTGTGCGATTTTGAGGTGTGTAGCTCTGTGTGCGAGAGTGCATGTGTGTGTATGTGTATATGTATTTGTGTCTGTGTTTTTGTGTGTGAGACAATCAGAGACAGTCAGACAGACAGACAAATAAACAAGGAGAGGCAGAGCGAGCGCTAGCGGAAAAAACTAAGAAAAATCCAAGAATCACACACAGAACAGAGTTGCCAGCAGAGAAACACAGACAGAAGCTCACATTCGATCTCCTTTGACAAACACTTTGACGAGAAAATGCCTTCCGCCCCCAAACCCGGGTCTGAAACGCCAGCATGGTGCTAAGCTAGGAATCAATACCCTCGGCTGCCTAAGTGGAACTCAAGCTGAGCTTTACAACTCCAAAGAGCCCCACAAACAAAAGAACAGCGTCTCCGCAAAGGGCAGAGCACCTAGCCAGATCTGAAAGCAGACGAGCCCAGTTGCATTTTTGCTCAATGGAACAAGAGCTTTCGACTCAACACTGATGAGGCTACTCAGACATAGGTGAGCGCATTTCTATTTAATCTTCGATCAGTTTTGATCATGTCTGGAGCAGAACATCCCCCTGTTACCTGTGTGCATAACATAGTCCAACACATAGCAGCAGAAACTCTACGACAATTGATTACCATTTCAGATATCAGAATACCTAACATTATTTAGGTATTGGTGGCATGAGTAGTCAAGTACAGATGGGCTGAGAAAGCGCTCTCCCTCTTTTGAATGGAGCACTTCCACAGTTCAACCAGAGCTTCAACATACAAGTAAATATTATGTATTCATTATATTATGAATGGTTGTCCACTAAGCGTGTTTAGGAACTTGGTACGACTGGTATATAAAGGCATTATAGCACCTGTTTGTATGTAGGACGGAGCACCTCTAAGTCTGACTGACAGGTTCAGTGAGGGGAAGCGGAGGAGATAAACTCCCATCAGCCTCTGGGGGAGGTCACATGACCGTGGGGATGGCGATAAGACGCCCAAAGCTGCTGAGGGAGAAGTCGGGAGACGTACTCTCGCTGAGCCCTGTGGCCATGGGAACCACTGTGGGGCCCACGCTCTGTCAGCCAGGTGTGTCACATGGACACACTCACACTCCACTCCCCCTTTCTCTCTCTCTCTCTCTCTCTCTCACACACACACACACACACACACACACACACATCCTGACATGCTTTAAAGAAAAGCACCGATTTTTTGCATCAAAGAGAAATGGCACCAACAAAAAAAACTGTCCTGCCTCCTGTCGTTCTTGCACACTAGTATGAAAAATACATTCATTGTGTTTCACATCGACACAGACTTGCACATATCAAAGCGAATACCCACCTACAAACACACACATATATGCATATGTGCTTCCTCTATTCCAGGACACACACACACACACACACACACACACACACACACACACACACACACACACACACACACACACACACACACACACACACACACACACACACACACACACACACACACACACACACACAGGTTTAATCGGAGACAAGCAGGAAAACAAAGACACTGTAATCCCAGATCAGCTCATTAAGCAGTGTATCTCAGAAAATAAGTGTGTGTGTGTGAGTGTCTGTGTGTGTCTGTGTGTGTCTCGGTGTGTCTGTCTGTGTCTGTCTGTGTGTGCCTGTGTGTGCCTGTGTGTGCCTGTGTGTGCCTGTGTGTGCCTGTGTGTGCCTGTGTGTGCCTGTGTGTGTGTTTGCGAAGTGTTTATGTGTGTGTCTCTAGTAGATATGAAGGGTTTGTCAATATGCAAATCCCTCCCCCATCAAAGTCAGGTTCAGCCCCACGCGAGGCACAAAAACAAGTAGCTCAACAAACAAAGCGCACATAAGACACATCGACAAATGAGCACCACCCAGTAGCGTTTACACTTACACGCAGACATAACACATGGCAGGAGCACACAACAAGAACAGACAGAGAACACACCCCAACACCCCACCCACACACCCCAGCCCCACACCTCGTCTCTACATACCTGGTGGTGATCTTGGGGTTCCTCGCTCTCTCCATGGGTCCTCCCTTACTCTGGGGCTGGCTCACAACATGGCTGGCCCCCTGTCATACACACACACACACACACACACACACATATAAGCACACGCATTTATTCCGGTACATTCTGTCCCCAAACCTGTTCCCCGGCCGCCCACCCGCCCCCTGCTGCCTTGGACACTCAAACCGCTCGTTAGTCCATTAACACAATTAGAGATCAAAACAACCGATTAGCATGGACGTTCTTACTCCTCTCTTACGCGCAAGGGTCTCTTTGTCACCCTCTTCTTCTGTCCATCTCTCTCTCTCTCTCTCTCTCTCTCTCTCTCTGTCTGTCTTTCGCTCTCCCTCACGACCTCTTAGTCCAGGGCTCTCTCTGGTGAGTGCTATTTTTAACGAGGGCCCGCGCAATAGAGGCACAGCCTGGGGTGAGAGGGGATGGAAGATGGAGGAGGGAACACTATCAACTACTAAAAGAATAGCGGCAAGAAAGAGGGAGAGGGAGAGAGAGAGAGAGAGAGAGAAATGGGGGGGAGAAAAAGAAGAGCAGAAAAGGCTACACACGGTTGAGAGGAGGGGCGGAGGTCCACTTAAGCGCAGTCGTCGTAGTTGTCGTCTGCCCCGTCACTCTCTCTTCTCTCACATCCCTCTGTTCCGTACACGTCTAATGATGGCCGCCGGCACTGGGACCCATAAGCCCCCTGCTGTAGCCCACCTAACCCCCCACCCACCCATCATAAAAACCCCACCTACCTCCACCCACCCCCTGCTCACCCAGGACCCTTCTACCCCTCACATGTGACGCAGAGCTCACACACACACACACACACACACACACACACACACACACACAGACACACACACACACAGACACACACACACACACACAAAAAGTGACCTAGTTCTGAGGCCATCACGCGATTATCCCCTGTGGGACACATGCTCCGTGGAGGACCCTCTATTGTTTGTGCCCCTCTGCCTTTCTTCCCTCCCTCCCTCCCTCCCTCCCTCACTCTTCTTTCTCTGTCCCATTAGACAGCACTTTGCTCACACAAGCATGGCGGAGGAGGAAAGACAAGGGCCCCACACACACACACCAACACACTCCCACACACACAAATAAAAACACAAGCAGACAGGGTCCAAGTAGTGTGAGAAACACTGTTATACCCACATAAATGTGAGAGAGAAGAAAGAAATAGCCTCCACACACACACACTCACATACCACCCCATCGACACATACACACATACACACACAGTGTTGTGAAGTGGTTATGTCATGGTGGGAGAGTACTGGGCAGAAACCAACACGAGTAAACATAGAAGGAGGTGGGAAGCCATAGAAGAACAAATGTGTGTGTGTGTGTGTGTGCGTGTGCGTGTGTGTGTGAGTGAGTGTGAGTGTGAGAAGGTGTCTATTTCTGTGTGTGTGTGTGTGTGTGTGTACACACTATATGAGGTGGGTAGCTCTTCCATTCAGATGGACAATCCCATCCCTGTGTGTACACTACAGCTAAGCTGTGTGTTCAAGGGCTATCTTCTGAGAGTGTGTACCATTGCGTGTGTGTGTGTGTCCTATAGCATACGAGAGTCTTTGTGTGTGACAGTAAGTGCTCTCCACTGGGGTCTCAGTAATTAAATAAATGTCAGCCTGTAAATACACACATGGAAAAAAAGACGACACGATGAGTGCGTGTGTGTGTGACAGGACTATGAGCTGGGTCACACTCTTAAAGGTACTCCACTTTGACCTCCGACACCTGTCACATCCATCCCAGCATGCTCTTAGGGGACCAGGGAGGCTGCAGGTTAGGGAGGGATTTCACAGAGAGAAAGGGGGAGGTACAGAATTAGAGAGAGGGAGAGAGGGAAAGCGAGAAGGGGAGGGTAAAGTGAGAGATCAACACGAGAGAGGATAACAACCATGAAGAAAGGACGATCGAGTGGAACAGAGAAAAGGCAGGGAGAAAGAAATGCTAACAGATTAAATCAGAAACAAGTCAGGGCAATGTGGAGAAAACGATGGAAAAGAGCGAGAGAGAGAGAAAGCAGGAGGGAGGGAGGGAGAGAGCGGGCCGGTCTCATTTGAGTGCCTATGGGAAATGGGCAAGCTTTGTGCACAAAAAAAAAAAGAACGCTTAATTTCCATATCCCAGAATTCCACTGTAGCATAAAAAATCAATTAGCAGACGGTGAGCTGTTTATCGGCGGTGTGACCTTAATTACTGATAATCGCACTTTCATGCAGCTGGTAGAGGGAGGAAGGACTTCATCTGGTAGAAATTTAGAGGGAGCAGCACGAAAGAGAAAGCCCACCACACCACTCATCTCTGATGACAGTCATCATGGGCTCTCACAATTACCTGAGTCAACAAAGCAGAACTGAAAGACTTTGAAAGGCATCTCAAGAGTTGATACACTCTTTCTTGCCATATTATGAGCCGAGCTGTACAGGCGCCTGAGCCTTATTTGGTCTAATCAACTCTGATAACCAATCTAAATACACTTCCTTTGAGTATAATTGGCAAGAATGGCAATGGCAGCTATGTGGGTTTGAACCCTAGAAAGAATGCAAAAAAATAGTATAGAGTATAAGTATCAGAGTATGTGTCTGCCAAGTAAATCAAACAAAACTCAGCCAAGCAGAAGTGGCCTGTGCTGGTTTTCCATATTTAAAGTATAACGGCTCAGAAAACCGTGAGAATCTTCCTCATAAAATACAAAAGACTAACTGTATGAGCTGTATAAGATCCTGTAATGCCTGCATTAGGACAATCTTGAACAGGTTTAGCATAAGCTCAACGGAGTTGGTTTAATGTACAGCACAGATTATTGCTAATCAATTGTATGTGTGATGTCATTGCTTAACTTATTGGCAGACTGACTGATGAGATATGAAGGACAGAAATAGGACAACGCAGTTATCAGGTATTGGCCAGTGCTAACCTCCCATATAGATATTTATCTGCTATTTTGAAGCTTGCTCGTCTTGCATGTCCCCGTGCTGTTGGTTGTCTTGGACGTAGTCCTATCACTTAGCGATACACCGACAGCACAGTAACAAAACACCCGCTCCCTGAGGACACCGCCGTCTTCCAAAAACGAGATGAGTGAAGGCAAATAGGCAGCCTGGCACCGAGAGAAAAATAATCCCTGAACGATTAATTAAATTTGAGAGTCCCACCTGCCAATGACAGCCACCTGAGCCCTGTCACGCCTGAGCGAATCGATACGCGTAGAAATAAATATTAATGCCCCCAACTGCACCAAACGAAGGAGAAAAGCAGCCATCGCTTACAAATGACCAAACCAGTATGACCTTATGGCACAGATACTACATGTATATGATGATACATTATGGGTGTAATAACTATGAATATTATTTATAAATATACATTGTCATAAATACAAATTGTATTAAAT
>NC_137922.1:20186634-20204134 GCF_963457725.1 Sprattus sprattus | reverse complement strand
CTGTTAATAAATGCTTTGCTGATTCACCTTAGTAAAAACCATAACACACACACACAATCAATCAATAAATCAATCAAGCCTCTTCCAGCTTATGCGTGTAAGCTCAAGAGAAGGATGTCTGCATTCATATGATTGAAGGGGCAGAAATCCAGCTTGAGAGACACTTTCAAGAGGCCTAGGCCTGCTTCCCACCAGCCGCAGAGAGAGAGTGAAAGTTTTGGGGTGTTAAGCTGTCACCTCTGGTCAGCCTGCTCTTAAAGTATGGGTCCTGACCTTGTCTTACTTGACACGCACTCACACACACTCTCACTGGCTCCATTATGGCCTTGAGTTAGACTGAGGGAAATTAAAGCTTGATAAAATATGTTGTTGTTTGCAATGAATGAAAAGACAACGTATGTGCAAGTATCTATGCACTCAAGTGTGTGTGTGTGTGTGTGTGTGTGTGTGTGTATCCATGTGTTGTGTTGAACATGATCTAAATACCAGGATAACTCCTTTCCAAAAAAATACACTGCAATCAAACAACACATCTCTCCCTCACTTCTAATCTCTCCTGCTGTAACCCAACGCCAAATCTTATGCCTTCACCCTAATTGAGTGTAGCCAACATTCATTTGTTATTGATCACCACAATCTTATTAAATAAGATTCAGCAGAGATTGCACTGCACTGAGTAAGTGTGGAGAGAAGAAGCTATTAGGCTCTATGCAATATTCCCTCGCAGTATGTGTTAGTCGAAGCACCCCAGGGGAGTCACTAAAAATACAACAAAAGAAAATTAAAATGGGAATGTGAGAATATCTCGCTAGTGGAAAAGTACATTTAAAAAATAGATCTGAAGCATTCCAAATACCTCAAACCGCCCTGCTTGAAATAGACTGATATGAGAGTAAAGCCCCTTAAGTAGACGTTAAGGGATAATCTATATACTGGGAGAGAGTGGGTTCCTTTAATCAGAGAGGGCAGAGAGAGTGTGCTGAGAGGGCCAGTTGACTGATCAGACTGAAGAAGGGACAGCATCAGAGAGGGAAAGAGAGAGAGAGAGGGAGAGAATGAAAGAAAGAGAGAGAGAGAGAGAGAGAGAGAGAGAGAGAGAAGAGAGCCACTTGTGTCTAGAGATAGAGAGAGGGAAGGCTGGCTAGATTTAGGGTGTCTTCAGAGAGAAAGAGAGAGAGGGAGAGATGGAGTGGGAAGAAGGGAGTGAAAAGAAGGGAAGGAAAGTATATAGGTGCGTTTCCACTGTAGGGACTCACAACACTTACCATAGATTTTCTAGATAACGTTAGGGTTACTGCAAGGTCGAGTCGAAAGTTGAATTTTGCTATAAAGTTGCTAATACTTGATTAAATGGCTTTGTGGCAGCTGAAATGACTTGATAAATGAATATACAAGCACCACCATGATTAATTAAAGTCTATATTTCAGCTGAGGTTTGGCTTGTGTTCATTAAGTGACTGTAACCTTAACAAGCTTACTACGAAAGCTCTAATTTATGTTGCTGTATTTACCGCATAACCTCTGGTAAATCTTGCTGGTTTTAAAAATAATGCTTGTTGTTGTGGTCTTCCACTCATCATGGCAAGCACCACTCGGCAGTTTCAAGGACACACACAAGTACCAACCCCGGAGAAGGTATTTATTTCACCTCCAACAAATAGCCTTGAAACGGGGGCGGTTCCAGTAGTGAAAAACTGCCAAAAGGTGCCAGCCCCCCTAAAAGGGCCGTGGGTTCCGGCAGTGGAAAAGCACATTATCGCTCTTTCCAGAGAGGGGGGTCGAGATGGGTCTTTGTGCGGAAGGTCTTAGTGCTGGTGCTGCAGTTTGCCCCTCTCGCTTTTTTGCCTTCAGTGGAGCTGCTGAAGCTTTCGCTTCGCTCTGCTCTGTTCACTCTTGGAGTGTGGAGGTGAGCTCACACATCTGAGCCTGTTTTGTTAAAACCTTCCACCTCCCAAAGAATCTGAGAAAACATCACCACATTAGCAAACACCACACACTAACTCAAGAGAGAGGGAGGGAAAGAAAGAGAACGAGAGAGAGAAACCTCATCACGCTAGGAAATATCACACACAAACTCATGATTCAACGCTTAAACTCAAGGACACACACGTGGTGTTGACTTGCCACACACGCGCACACACACACACAAAAACAATCTCGTAATCAATCCTATCACTACCCATCTACATTCAAATCTTCCCTCAAATCAATCACACAGACTTATCGACGGGTGGCCAGGCACTCACGGGCACAAATTCACTCAGGCCCTAATGAGGGGAGATTGGAACTGGGATGTTTTTTCCCCATCGTTTCGTGCATTTGCTTCAGCCATCATCGATGTATTGAGCTCACAGAGGGAGCTTATTTGCGGTGATCCATCATCAGGGCGTCACCGAGTGGACTTGTTCGCTAGAAAGGCCAGTGAGACAAGGGATCAAAAGTTCTATGCGACAAAGTTAAGGTGTTAAGTCATCTTTTAGAAAGTATTATGTAACGCTGCCTTCAGCCATCTTGGACAAAGCAGAGTTGAGTGAAGGTGTCTGTCGGTAGGCCAAGCAGACCAACTGAACTTTGCATCTGTGGTAGAGTGCATGGAAATTGTGATTATGAATTTCAGAGTAAAGAGTTGCAAGGCATGACCCAGAGGGAAGGTCCTTCTGGCCAGCGATTTCCAAGGAGCACTGAGGACAAAAACACCCAATGTTCCTTCTCCACCCTCTCGACCACACCTGTCCCTCTCCGTCACTAAGGCCACCGTGGAACTACAACGCCCAGGAGAAACACCAACCCGAAGGCTCTAAGGCATCACTCTATAATCACAGGTCTCAACACCTTACACAAACCCCTACAAGTTTTAAAGGAGTCTGGGTGTTTCATGGCTAAATATACAGGCAGGATGATGCATAGTGACCAGTCTCGGAGGGAGTCTGGATAAGGTCTGAAGGAATTCCATCAACTGTGTTTACACTTTCGTTGCCAGTGTTAGGCAATACTGTTCATTTTCAGGTGCACGGGGTTAAGGAAGAGGTCATTCACAGCCCTCACTCAAACTCATTTAAACAAACAGAAGCATCAGCCTAAGCAACCTGGTGCTGCTGGTGCTGGTGCCAGGGAGACATCCGTACCAGTAGCAGCCTCGCCCTGGAACTCTGGACGGCACGTTTACGTCTGGAAACTTCTACAGGGATCTCAACTCGGGTGCTACACAATATTTCTATGGGATTGTAAAAACATAGCAGCAAAATACACCAATGCAAAAAGTATCTCTTACACTAGAGAGAGAGAGATGGTATCAACGACATGCTTCTCTGCATATGCACAGCATGTTTTGGTAATTGACTCGTCACCTTACTTCACAACCACCCAGAGTGAGCTCACCGACCGTGGGTGTGGACAGGTTTCCCCATATAGAAACGAGACGGGCCCAGTTTAATGAAGGGTCATCCAAAAAACTAAATGACCATCTTTCCAAAAGGACCTACAGCACTCAAGGTTTTGACTCCAGGCCGTGACCTCAACCGAGCACCAGAGACGCCGGAATGTGTCTGTCTGTCTGTCTGCCTGTGTCCATTCCGGCTCTGTTCTGGGCGGGTCTTTGGCAGTGAGAGCTGGTCTATATTGCATAGTGCGCAAGTTCCCTGAAAAGCAATACATTCTAAATATAAACAGCATGTTTTCCCTTTTCTTCAGGTTTCTATAATTGCATAGTGTCTTAAGAAACGCAGAGTCTCTGCTCTGCCAGAGGACATAAAATACTATTCCTGTGGCTCACAAAGACTCTGCTGTGGACCTACCTGATACTCTGTATGTAAAACAAAAATTGCAAACATATATATGGGTACATATACACATATACACCAACTAGCCATTCATCACAGACCCCACATCAGCACTGCACTGCAATTGGATGCATGAATGAGCATGAATGAGCTCTTTATATTTTACTTTCCCAGGCTTTGGAGTAAATGGAGAGTGTGCACTGGTGTGTTCACTCTTTGAGCGTTTGTGTGTGTGTGTGTGTGTGTGTGTGTGTGTGTGTGTGTGTGTGTGTAAAGACCCAGCACTCAGACCACCAGCGTAGGAGGTTAACCGCGGTTAGGCAAAGGCCCTTTATCAAACTTCCCTGCTTCAGCCGGTCCAGTGCATCCTGGGAAAACGCCATCAAGTGGCCCTCCACAGGTCAGCTGATGGAACACAGCGGGGTGAATCCTCTTGACCCCTGACCCCTGAGGAGGGTCATGGAAGGACAGCGCAGTCCAAGGAGGGTCAAGTGAACAGATTCCGTGGGTCATGAGTCATTACTTTTCTCGCTACAGTTCTGCTAATTCATCCAATCTGCTAAGCAAGCGCTAGCCCCATGACAGCCCCATGACAGGAAGAGGAAAGCACAGACAGACGAGGATTCAGTGGGAAAGAGAAGGAGGATTGTGTGTCTCTGTGTGATAAAACGGTCAGGAAATGATCTTGTGGATTCCATTGGCAATGTGTGTGTCTGTGTGTCCACACACAAAGGCACCTTTACTTGTGCAAAAATCATAGTCTCTGTTTTCAGTGTCTCTGCCAGTGTGTGTGTCTGTGTGTGTGTGTGTGTGTGTGTGTGTGTGTGTGTGTGTGTGTCTCTCTTATTTGAGCCTCTGTATAATGTGCCCGAGTGCATCTTGTTCTACATGTGGTTACAGAGACAGAACACCAGAGTGACTGGCTCTTCCCTTCTTCCCTCATCCCTCTTCCTGATCAATCCCAGCCTCCTCCTCCTCCTCCTCCTCCTCTGCCTGCAGCAGGTACCCATGGGAGTTGGGGATGAAGAGCGAGTCTCTCCTGCTGGCAGCGACAGAAAGGAGGATGGGAGTCTTGGTGATGGGTGAGAGCAGGTCGGGGAATCGATGCGGCTCTAATCATCCCACTGCGCCTCACAGGGGCTCCATCACCCCAGACTGGCCAGGCTCCCACTCAGTCAGCTAATGCAGTTGCTATGAGGGATGGGGTTGCTATAGCTGCCAATTCTATGGGTACCACTGCTGCTAATGCTACTCCAACTACTGGTACATCTAGCTAGCTGCAGCTGCTTGGAGTAGCCATAAGAGTACTTCTAGTTACGTTGAGTATATTAGATAGAAAGCTCTGGCCCTTGTGTCTCAGTCTAATTCTAAATATCCAGATTTGTGCGTAGTGCGTAGTGTTGGAGCAGGAGCTTAGGAGCTTAAGAGCTGGAGATTTAGAGTTTGTAATTAAACTAACCATTACAGCTCTTACACCTTGGCCGGTTAGCCAATTATGACTGCATTATGACTTTTTTTCTGACTTTAGCTTTGCACGCAAGGCAACTCGCAACAAAACTGTGCGTAATGTACTAAATAAGGTGTGTGGGTAGCTTTTTGTCTCTTGCTCAACAAAATGAACAGTGGCTGTGGTATTTCAAAGAGGCCACCTGAGGTAAAAAATATTACCTTGCCTCCAATGAAAGTGGTGCTATGCTAACACACTTAGAGCTTGGTTGGGGAAAGCAGGAGGTATTGCGGCCACGCCAACTCACTTAAACGTGCCTTTTATTGACGGCAGGAATGTAGGCAGTAAAGTGAATATGGAAAAGATTAGTGGGGAAAAAGATGAAGGGGGTACCAACTAAAGGACCCGCTGAACACAAGGGCTTCGGCTCAACATCAGAGTGTATGCTGTGCATGCTCTGCTCATAAAATGTTTAGCTTGGGATTAGGACAAGGGAGAGGTGAGCTATTAAGGGAATTCCTGGAGGCGCAGTCGTTTTTAGGAGCTGAGGTTACAGTTGGGATGGAAACTGCTGGCAATCAGTGCATATACTGGTTCTTCCAGGCTAAGGTTTCTGAAATGGAGCCTTGGTGTTACTGCTGTGTTTGCTAGCTGACACATACAGTCCTGCGCTGATCCCAGGCCAGCTGGCGGAGCAGCAGGTGGTATTTGCTGAGATCAGACGCTGTCGGAACACCCACCTGTCCTTTTGTGGTTAGATCACATGCAGAAACAGAGACACACACACACATTCGGACTTCATGAGACTCACTTGACATGACAGACATATTAGGACTATACAACTGTCCCCTAGTAGGGGGCCAAATTCAAACACAGACACGCACACACACACAAACATCAGACATGCTGAGACGAAACACCTGTCCCTGAGTGACCCTCCGGCATGCACACACACACACACACACACACACACACACACACACACACACACACACACACACACACACACACACACACACACACACACACACACACACACACACACACACACACACACACACACACACACACACACGCACGCACGCAACATTTATACCCAAGGCTAAGCAGATGTTTGTGTGTGCTCAATCACTTGCGCCTGCTCACAATACTATTACAGACCAGGGGTGAGCAGTGGCGTCAGCTGCACTCGATACGACCACGCCGTTCATAAATACTCCATCAGACATTCATTTCACGCCACAACAAAGGCGACCGTGCCCAATGCGCTTAAGGCTGCTGTGATACACCGGGCCAGGAGTGGCTACTGCCTGGACAGGGCCACATTCACTGTGTGTGTGTGTGTGTGTGTGTGTGTGTGTGTGTGTGTGTGTGAGTGTGAGTGTGTGTGCACTTCTAATTTGGACGCTGGGTGTTGTGGACGCCACAAAGGGGGCCCTTATTGAATCAGTCTCGCTCCAGGGAAAGGTGCTCCTGGAGGTCAGCGGCTAACTGAATTATCCCGGGGAGAAGGGCCATGCAGAGACGAGGGGGGAAGAGCTGGTTTAAAGAAGCGGCCATTTAAATGGGGCTTCACGCTCAGCTGGCTCCTGCTTGACTAGCACTGGTAATCCAGTTACTAGGGGGGAGGGGGAGGGGGGATGGAAGGGGGATGTGAGTGGGAAAAGGGTTGAGAGAAGTTGCATAGGGAAGTGTGGGAGAAAGAGTGTGTGTGTGTGTCTGGATGCATATCAGAGGGTGCCATCATTTCAGAAAGAGAGTGTATGCATGTGTGCATGCATACATTAGAGAGAGTCATCTGTAATGTGCGTACAGGGAGATGAGTAGGCGCTGCATGAGAGAGTGAGACTGTATGTTTCCGGAAAGTGAAAAGACAAGAAATACAGCAAGAGTGTGGATTTTTCTGTGCGCACACATCAGACAGCGAGAGGAGGGTGATGAGTAATAGAGTTTATGTGCATTTGCATGCCTTTGAAAAGGCGCTTAACATCTCCAACATCTGCGTTTAAAAAAACAAAAAAAACACTCAAAGTGGGTCATCCACGCTTTAACCCCAATGAGTGGCTCGACCACGCCTGTAGCCCTGCTTGTTTAGGTGGAGGCGGGCAGGGTGGATCTCTGGGGTGCAGAGGGCAGAGTGGCACCCGCATGGGGCCTGGTGGGCAGGTGGTGCCGCAGGGGGTGGGGCTGGGTGTTCTGGGTCACCCCGAAATCTAAAGTCTAAAATGGGATGCCACTCTGGGTCACAGCCCCCGAAGAGGGTAGAGAGGGACCGGCACAGGGGAAGGGAGAAAGAGGGATGGAGGGTATGATTAAGTGAGTGAGTGATTGATTGACAGGCGACAGGCTGTCAGTCACGCCTTAAAGAGATAAGCTTAGAGCTGCACAGCTGCTCTGAATGAGGGCTGATCTAAAGGATGCCGCTCTTCAGCTCATTATGTTAAAGGGGGCAAGGAAGTGGCCTTTCAGGGGCCAGTGGCTCAGATCCGCACGCCAAAGACACACACACATGCACGCATGCCAAAGACACACACACATGCACGCATGCCAAAGACACACACACATGCACGCATGCCAAAGACACACACACATGTACGCACACACACACACACACACACACACAGTTACTGTAGATGAGATCACAACTAGGCAAATACCGCCTTGCAGCAATTCAAGAGCTTCCTCAAATTCTCTCTCTCTGTAAACTGCATTAGTTTTACCATATGTTCAGACGTGGGAATTCATTTTAGTCACACACACACACACACACACATATCGTATTGTCTCCACATGTGGGCTTTGTCTATGAGCAGGCACGGACACCTGTCCCTGTGATGCAACCACACACATATGCATGCCCACATACATACAAACACACACACACACACACACACACACACACACACACACACACACACACACACACACACACACACACACACACACACACACACACACACACACACACACGGGTAAAGAGTGAGACTCACACACTACTGTGAGAACCACAGCTGTTTTCTGCATTCTGGCAAACCATGGCTGTGAGCTCAGATTGCCGTCGATGGCCCGTGCCGGGGCATCTGGGAAACGTAGTGTTTGTTTAATCAGCCCTGAGCGCCAGAAAGGCAAAACAGACACCAGGGACCACCACTGACCGCTCATGACCGCAACCTCACCATCACCAGCTCATTTCACACACACACGCACACACGCACGCACGCAGGCACGCGCACACACACACACAGACGCACACCCGCACACACACAAAGAACAAAACCCTGCATCCGCATACACTCGCTTCTCTACTGTCTACCTTGGAGAGGACTGGATATGAAAGAAGAAATAAAAAAAAAAAAAGGTTTCAATTAAAAATAACTATAATACATCTTTAATAATTAAAGGTTTGGAACCACCACCAGTCTTCCTAGATCTGGCTGCCCAGCCAAACAGAGCTATCGGGGACAAAGGGCCTTGACCAATGAGGTCCAGAGTTCCTTCGTGGAGATGGGAGAACAGTAGGGAGATGGGAGAATCTCACAGAAGGACAACCATAAGTGCAGCACTCCACCAATCTGGCCTTAAGAAGCAAAAGTAAAAGATGGATGCAGAAAATTCTGAATTGGAACAATTTCCAGAGTGCTGAAGGTCTCAGGCTGGGGCAAAGGTTTACATTTCAACAAGACAACAACCCGCCAAGAAACCATCCAACCTGGCTGAGCTTAAACAAATCTGAAGCAGAATAGGAAAAACCTCCAGAAGAAAGGTGAGCCAAACTTGTAGGATCATTCCCAAGAAGACTTTAGGTTTTCTTGATTTATTAAAATAAAAGACACTCCAAAAATCTGCTTTTGCTTTGTTATTGTGGAATATTGTGTGTAGATTGATGAGAAAAACTTTCCAAATGCACTGTATATATAACTCATGGGAGTCCTCGAGGTTTAATTCGCAAGGAGAAATGCAGTATAAAGTAAAGAAGGATGTTTGTTCAGTACTGTTCCATGAACACAATCATTTATATATCTAAACAACCTGAGATGAAATAACAGTGCGAGTGTGACGGTGAGTGAGTGAGTGTGGCGGTGAGTGAGTGAGTGAGTGAGTGAGTGTGACTGTGAGGATTAAGAGGCCTGTGATGGAGATACATACTGGACTTCAGGGAGGAGCTGGTCACTTCAATTTCGCTGCCGCTGGCGGGCATGAGAGCGCGGAGCTCCGGGTCGGAGGGGTTCGGGGAGCTGGAGCTGCTGGACACCAGGCTGCCCCCTGGGCTCACCGCCGCCCTCTGCTGGACCTCCTGCTCCTCAAAGACTGCAACCAGCTGCAGGAGGAGACACACAGAGAGAGATCACAGCGTGCCCCACACCATACAGAGCATGCTTTAACCTTACAGAGCATGACGAAGCTGTGGCAAGGACAAAGGATGGCGCGCGCGCACACACACACACACACACACACACACACACACACACACACACACACACACACACACACACACACACACACACACACACACACACACACACACACACACAGAGCTAAGAATATCCGACAGAACCTAGCAAAGCATGATGAGGTCCTGTTGTGAGGACAAATTATGACAAATAAAGTGAAAGTGAAGGACAGAAACATCACGTTGTGTGTGTAAATGAGCACACCTGTACACTTGAGAATATAAACACAATTGCAATGCAGATTTGGTTATAGCGATGACAAAAGATAACTGATGCAAAATAAGCTTACTCTACCCCAATGGAGACTTAAAATACACCAACACAACCTCTCTCTCACACATACACACACACACACACACACAGCAAACGAATACATAAACAAACAAATAAACTAACAAAAACATGCACCACACAGAATACAACATGCCATGTCCATGCTGAAATTATGCCCAGTAGAAATATCAATAGCCTGCCTACAACAGTTACTGCCATAAATCATCAGAACAAGATTTTTCAGAAACAGTTTACTTGAACCATCAGCTATAGTTAATAAATAAGACATACGATTTAGACTATAGATATCCTGACAAATCATGAGGATATTGTATCTGCCATGGCAAAATGATGTCAGTTTCATGAAGGTGGGTTGAAGAAAAGCATTACTGATATTGCACAGTGTAAAATACTGGTTTCTGTTGCTAACATCTAGTCACAATGGATATGAGGTTGATGCTATTTTTGCCTTTTTGAGTGAAATGCACTTTTAGATGAAAAACAGCAGCATTCGCCCTGTTGAAGTGATTGTATTTGCAGCGGTGACCATAAAGCAGTTATTGTGGGTATGACTCTGTGTGTGTGTGTGTGTGTGTGTGTGTGTGTGTGTGTGTATGACTGTTTTAAGTCACATCTGAGACATTTGCAAGCATAGCATTAAAGCAGATAAGCAAAGCAAGTGCTTTACTAAACAGTCATCCCTTTACAACGCAATATCCAAATGCTACATTTAAATTTGTGGTTTATTAGTACATCATCCTCACTGCAGAGGCTTGTGGGTACGCACAGGCAGACACTCACACACACACACACACACACACACACACACACACTCCATTTTTCTTGTCTGCTGCCCGCTGATAACCACTAAAAGACTGACCCATGCTGTTCCGCCCTAGACTTGACGGCCCTCCACTCACACATAACGAGGTAATCAATACAAACATCAATACCATACTCATATGGGATTAATACTACTAATGAAGGGTCATTGAACAGGGCGACTCCCGTGCTAGTCCATTACGCTACAGGACAGCACAGGCCCAGAGGGAGACGCTGAACCCATCCCTCTTGGAGCCAAGGCTGGCTGTTAAGGTCATTCACTACACACAAATCAAGTCTTAGTGTGGAGAGTCCATGCTATTAGTTTTGAGAATACGCAGTGAGGGGGCAAGCATGACCAAAGACAGTTCGTCCCCCATCCCCACAAAGTACTATATGACTGTACTGATAATATTATTTGCATTTGATTCCACTGCCATACAACCAATAGTGAAGGGTAATGGTTACATTGAGTAACGTTCATTCAGTCTGCAGATATGTTTATACCACGGAAGTAATTATAACTTGTGCTTTGAATGCCAGTGACTCCCTTGTCTGTGTGTCTGTGTGTCTGTGTGTCTGTGTGTCTGTGTGTCTGTGTGTCTGTGTGTCTGTGTGTCTGTGTGTCTGTGTGTCTGTGTGTCTGTGTGTCTGTGTGTCTGTGTGTCTGTGTGTCTGTGTGTCTGTGTGTCTGTGTGTCTGGCAGCAAATCACAAGCCTGACCTGATTCTCAGGACTTGTGATATATTTCTCGACTTGCTCCACAGTAAAGAAAATAACCATCCCACTGCTTAATCTGATACTTGCTCTCAACACATGGCTAAGGCACCTCAACGTAGCATCTCTATATGACACATGGGAGAGTGCTAGACTCCATGGGATCCTGTTCAAACCAGCAGTGGGCTGATCTGGGGTCCTTCTCATTTCCTTCCACATATTAGCAGGAGCTAAATTGAAGAAATGGATTGGCCACACTACGCTCGACTTTGATGGGCGGCAATCAAGTTTCTAATGAACGAACACACACAGATACACATACACACACACACACAGTATGAGTGTGTGAGTTAACAGGTGTGTATGTAAAGTGTCCATGCTCAAATCACAGTTGACAAGGGAATCAGAAGCTGTCAAACACAATGTCACGGACACATCCTGAAATGCAGAGAGAGGGAGAGAGAGAGAGGACATGAGAGAGAGAGAGAGGACATGAGTGAAAGAGAGGAATGAGAGCAAGAAGAAAAAGAGAGGGAGGGAACAGAAGGAGTGAGAAAGATAGAACCAGCCTGAGAGACAGAAAGTGAGAGATAAGCAAAGTAAAAGAGAAGAAAAAAGATGTTGGGACAGAGAGAGAGAGAGAGAGAGAGAGAGAGAGAGAGAGAGAAAAAGAAAGACAGAGAGAGATGTTGACAAAATGGATTGAAGACTTTAAAGGCAGCTTGGGCTGGTGAATTCATTTCTGCGACTGATACATTGGCAGTGCATACCCCTTCCCTTCTCTGTGTCTTTGCCTGATGTCATGGGAACAGCCTAGGAGAGGACTGTTTTTTTTAAGCAAAGACAGTGCATTCAAGCATGCAGGGACGGAGGAGAACAACCAAGTCCTTGAAAATGCTTCAGAGAGAAGGAGGAGAAGAGGAGAGGAGGGGATGAGAGAGAGGGGAGGAGAGGAAAGGAAAGGAGGGGATGAGAGAGAGGGGAGGAGAGGAGGGGAGGGGCTGCCTGTTTTGAAATGATTTGCATCCGTCACCGTTTTTCAGGAAAAACAATAAAGCACTCAGACAGGATTGGCATACGTGTCATAAATCACAGAGGGAGAAGCCACATTGCTGCTCCCTATCTTATGCTCCGTCTCACTCCCCTTTCACCAACCCTTCTCTCTCCCTCGCCCACCCCCCTCTCTTTACCTATCTCTCTATGCATCTCTCTCTTTTTATGATTCAATAGGATTTCATATTTTCTGGCCAAACGGTAGGAAAGTGTCGCAATCAGTGAGAGGGAGAGAGCTAGGGAGGATTTGAAGACGGGACGGCAGAGATGGGGAAATAAGCACGTGTGAGGGTGAGGGTGAGTGTGTGTGTGTGTGTGTGTGTGTGTGTGTGAGACACACAAAGACAGTCAGAGAGAGATGGGTTATCTTCAGAGAACCACATTACCACCGTGGGTCTGACAGATGGATGTCTCTCTCTGGTTCTTCTTCATCATGGCTTCTTACTGTGTCTGTTTACCCTCCTCCATCATCACGCCTGCCGAGCCTCACCCACGGTCCTCCTGTTCACGTCCTGCCCAAATGCGTGCCTGCGTGCCTGCGTGTGTGTACCACCATCTCCTTACATTCACACTTTCGAAATGTACCCCAAACACAACGCTCATGCCGCTCTGACAACTGATTGACAAGTCAATGACAGTTTCCATCTGGCAAAAAAAACAAATGAAATCACACCGCCTCGGCGGAGCGGATATTTGGGAGTTTTTTAAAAGCGCAAAGCAGGAAATGAAAAGTGAAAAAAAAGAACGAAACAAAAAAAAAGAAAACCCATCTCCCCCTCAGAATCCATTTCTTTTAACAGGAGGCATTCCCATGGTCTCTCCCCACTGAGCTTAGCACTGGAGGATGAAGCAGAGTGATGTCGGGCGAGATGCTGTCTGGTCTCGCAGACGTCTCACAGATGTCTCTGGAGCACTGCTTCATGCTCCATTAGAAAGGGAGTGAACAGCACTGCTTTAGGCTGCAGCTGAGGGGAGAGGACAGAGAGGACAGAGAGGCAGGCAGGCAGGCAGGCAGGATGGCTGCTGACGTGGGAGCCGGCTGTTTGGCTCCTCTGGAGCGGCTTTTTTGGGCTGAAGCCCCAGAGAGGCTTTGGGAGCTGGCCGGTGATTAGACTGCCGCGGGCTGCCAAAGCTGGGCCCGGTGGCGGTGGCAGAGGCAGCGGCGGCAGGAGAACTGAGCACTGAAGCCCAAGCAGAAGTGGGACAAGGGGGGGGACAGGAGAGGCTGGAGCGAGAGGAAAGGGAGGAGGGCAGAAAGAGAGAGAAAGACGATTAGAACTGTAGTGTGTGTCTGTGTGTGTGTGTGTGTGTGTGTGTGTGTGTGTGTGTGTGTTTACGAAAAAGCAAGAGAGAGCACAAGACAGACATAAAAGGCCCAGCAGAGTAAAGACAGTGAGATGCACTAGACATGACAGACAGACAGACAGACAGACAGACAGACAGACATACACTGTGAAGTGAGTAGTTGAATAGTGTATAGTATTGGACAACGGTATTTTAGTCAGTATCCCACTTCACACGAACAACACTGGTTCACATTACGGGTGAGTTACATAAGCCCTGCCATTAGATGAGAGACAGATGTGTTATGGTCAATATACAGTGGCTTGCAAAAGTTTTCAAACGCTCTATTATACCGCCCTATTAGTCTACCAAAATAAAAAAGAAATACATTTAAAATTAAAATATCCTGCATTCCCCTTTCCATTCATACTGGTCAGAGAACCCTTTTGTTGCAATGACAACCTCAAGTCTTTTCCAGTGAGACAGTACCAGCTTTGCACATAGTTTTGCAGTGTTTTTTTCCATTCATCTTGGTACAATTTACATAGATTATTAGGTTGATGAGGATGGCAGTTCTGCACTGTAGTGACACAGATTCTCAGTGAGATTTTAATCATGGCTTTGACTGGGCCATTCTAGAACGTTCACTTAACTGTTTATGAGTCACTCCAGTGTGGCATAAGCCTTGGGCAATCGTCCTACTGGTAGGTAATACCTCTCCCAAGCAATCGTTTAACAACAGACTGAAACAGATGTTCGTGTGATTTTGTGTAGAATTTACTTCCACCCATTCTCCATTAAATTAAAAAAAAAAAAATGTCCCAGGCATTTAAGGCACCAAGGCCACACTAACCTATCCCTCTTGTCCTTCCTTGGCATGCTTTCTGAAAAGAAAACAGGTATCTGGACAACTAGCCTGTGGAGCTCACCATACCACATAAAATGTATGAATGTTAACTGTGGAATTACTACCCAACATTGCATTTTTCAACACCAGAACAGCAGGCAGCATTCGCATTGCATATTAGGCTAATCCAGTAAATTATGGCTCAACAAAGCATGCAATGGATACATTTGCAATGATATTTTCGCTAATATTATATAGGTTAAGAGTTTGTCCGAAAAAGTCCAATCATGCAGGGCAGAGATCATGCAGGCCAGAAAGACGGGCAATGATGGCCATGGGATGCTTTGTTGTGAATCAGGGGTATATGTGGATCAGGGCTGTATGTGGATCATTTATGGGGCACACACCCTTGGAGCATGAGTTTGACTTTGACATAATTGTGTGCTCAGTTTTGTGCAATTGCTTCTTTCATCATTGCCATTATCACAGTAAGAACTCATTTCAACGTTGTGTTTAGTCTGAAACAGAACCAACCAAAGAGAATGACAAATAGTGTGTGTGTGTTTGTGTGTATACCTGTGTGTATGGGGGCTTGTGTGTTTGGAAGCAAGTTATCATGTGCATGAGTCATGAGTATAAGCGTGTGTGTGTGTGTGTGTGCGTGTGCACGTGTGCGCGTGTGAGTGGGTGTGTGTGTGAGTGGGTGTGTGTGGGGGTGTATATGTGCACACATGTGTGTACATGTTGGATCATTTTTAATGAATGGGCAGTTAATGTAAAGCAAGTGTATTCTGCTTTATAAGTGGTTTTGTAAACCTATACAACAACAAACTCTGTAGGGAATTTGCAAGCTTTTGCATGTGCGTGTGTGTGTTTGCGTGTGAACATACGTGTGTGGCACATACTGAGATTTTATCTTCGTATAAACATGGTTTTGCAAACGCAGAAAACAATAAAATGTGTGTTTGTGCATTTTTAGCAGCTCATATGGACTACACGAGATTCATATTCTCTGCCAAGAAGCATATATTCTGCAAACAAACACACACAACACACACACACACACACACACACACACACACACACACACACACACACACACACACACACACACACAGAGGAAAGAGATCCTGTACAGGCACACACTGCTGATTCAATACAGATGGGTCAGCCATGTGCACACACACACACACACACACAAATGCGCACCCGCGCACACGCACGTACACACACACATGCTACTTGCATTTAATACCACTCAACATATAACTGAGACATCATTTAAAAAGCTACTAATGCGCCAAATGTCTTTCAGTTGTTTTTCTTGTGTTTTGTGAGACGGTTTCCACACAAACCAAACAGCTCAAACACAAACCACTTGTACATTATCCAGAAATGGTTTTCTACAGGGGCATCACAAAGATATACGAAATGTGCACCTTTACACACACAAGAGATTGTGTGTGTGAAATCTTAGTGCTCTTTGCACAAGTGGAAAATGACATGGATTAGAGCAGAGGCCATGCTAATCTCAGCTCTGCATCTGTGTGTATCTTTAATAAACGGCCAGATGTAGGAGATTACCTCCCTGTAACACACACCTGGCCTGCACATACCGCCTCTAAAACAAACCAGACGCCGCATCACACCACACACACACACAAAAAGGCATATAAACACACACACATATAAAGACTTCTCACTACACTCAGTGAATATACACACCAACACAAACTATCTGCGTATACACACACATACACACACACACACACACACACACACACACACACACACACGCACACGCACATGCACACACACACGCACACATTAAAAACACATACAGTACACACATTGCCTACACCAACCTACACATTGCCTACAGATGTATACAGATATAAATTATACATAAATAAATAACACAAAAACACATACAAACAAAGGTAGAACTGTACGCGCGCACGCACACACACACACACACACACACACACACACACACACACACACACACACACACACACACACAGACTTGCATGCGTGTGATTTAGTGGGGGTTCCAGTAAGGAGGCAGCTGGCGTTGAACAGCACGCTCTGCTATGTGACAGCCCTTATTATTATTTATAAGCACTCATAAAGGGGAAAGGTAAATTCAGCATTAATCATCCAGCAAACCACACACCCACCTACACACACACACACACACACAACACACACACACACACACACACACACACACACACACACACACACACACACACACACACACACACACGTGCAGCACACTGAAATCGGCCCCACAAATAAAAGCGTGCTCTGTGCTCTGACACCCACACAAGAATACATAAACCCACACACACACACACACACACACACACAGTGCCTGTGAGCATAATGGAGAGACCCTACCTATTTCATCACCCTCTCCTGCTCTCTCTCCCTCCCTCCCTCCCTCCCCACTCTTGCTGCGGGCTCAGACCACTTCTGTGTTCTCTTTCTTTCTTTCTCTCTCCCATTCTCTCTTTCTCAGATATTAATAATCAGCTTCTGTTGCTGAAACTCAGACCAGCTGATCCCTCTCCCTTTCCGTTCTGGAGAGTCTCTCCATCTTCTCACCTCTCCATCAGTTCTCTCTCATGCCTCTTTTCTCCTTTCATCTCGGCCCTTTTTTTTAACAATTGTCATAAAACTACTCAACAGGTCCCAAAACACAGAGATGTGACTCTTGGCACACGGTCTCAATGGCATCTGTGTGTTTCTAGCGTCTTTTAAAACCTCACCTGAAATACCTTCCATAGCCATAGCATAATGATATTTGTTACCAAATCATGCA
>NC_137922.1:20141634-20181634 GCF_963457725.1 Sprattus sprattus | reverse complement strand
TCAGAAGGGGGGCTTCGAAAAAGAATCCTCCCATACTTAAACTCAGTATGACGGAAGAGGGAGAAAAATATTAAATTGAGTAACCTTTTAAAATCACTGTGCTCTTACACAGAGCCCTTCTTAGGGGGCTCTGGGCTTTTTTTTGGTCACAGACGCTGGATGAACAGATGGTTAGGTCTCGATGGGTGGTTGTGTCCATGAGATGAGGATTCTCTTTTCATGTCACCTGCCTGTTGCTTTATAACAGTTAGGAAGCGCATTGGCGGCCTATGAAGGCCACACATTCGCAGTGTGTAGAGAATCAGTTGCAAGTCATTCAGTCTAATCTAAAGACATTAATGGTGTTGACACTGAATGCAAGAGAAATGTAACCTGACAACTCTCACCATTGTCCTTTTAAATTGCAAAAGAGGATGCGCTTCTTCCAGTAAGGGTTCAGATGAGGTAAATATATCCACAGGCTAACTGTCTAACAAAGAATTTAACCTCGCCTAGACTCGGTGAACTGTGAATGACCGTAATCTTTGGCAACAAACCGATCTATAAAGCACACCAACAGACAGCACCTTACAATGACATTCCAAAAGAAGAGAGAGGGAGTATTAAAAACAACAACATAAAGCAAAGCCCTGAACACAGCTCCATACATCAAGTGTCATGAGTGGAGGATGGAGCGCTGCAACCATGTTTAAATAAACCCTCATTTCACCTCCATCACCTCCATCCCCTTCACCACCACCAGCACCTTCAAAAAATATATATATAAAAATAAAAAAATAATATAAAAATAACTTTGCGCTGCATTTCTGGTCTCATCTGGGAGGAGAACTCATAAAGCACGGTGGAGCGAGAGTGTGTTGATGGAAAAAGGGAAAGAGGGAGGGGGGTGGGAGAGAGACAAAGAGAGACAGAGAGAGAGAGAGAGAGAGAGAGAGATAGAGAGAGTAGGCGCTGCAGTCACCGGTGAGGATGGAGGGGAAGATGGATGAATGTTGCTGTCTGACTTTATGAGAAAACAGCGACGAGGAACCCATCAAACAAAAGGGCACGCTATAAAAACAGCTATGCCGGCAAATCCATCTTTTGCTCCCTTGCCACGTTGCTGAACTTGGAAGAGTGAGGACCCATAACCGGGTGGTGCTCTGAGGAAATCTCACAGTACACAGGGGGAAGAGCACAGAGAGGGAATAAACATTCACAACCACAAAAAAAAACACATAAAACAACAGGCAAGATTCGGCCTGAGGCAACCTCTGGTAAGAAAGAATCAGTAGTTCAAACTGCAGTCGACTGAACAGAATCCCTATTTCAAACGTCAGTAGAAAGGACAAAATCCTAAGTTCGAAACGCAATCAAAAGAAAGAGACAAACCTAGAGAAACCTAGACGAAATCATGAAAACTTTGCGAAAAAGAAAACCTTGTGAAAAAGAAAACTTAGCTCGACTGAACTCCTGCCTCATGTTCCAGGTCTGCACAAAAAGTGTGTGTGGCCCATCAGAGGCCACTCCACAGCTGGGGGTCTTTAATAACATTGGCTTTCACTTGTATTAGGCACAAAATAGTTGAAATGATGATGTCTCAACCCGAGGTTCAAAGCCTTGCATGAATGGCGAACAATTACAGGAACAAGCCGACGTGCTGCGCGAAGGGAGGAAATGGTTGGCATTTAGAAGTGGGGAATAATGACCAGCGCTGATTATCTGATTACAAGAGCCTCCCTGCCCGCTGCGGGGAGAGCCTCGGCTTGAGAGCGGTCGTGCGGAGACTAACGTCCCGTTCGCATCAGGCGCTTGTTCTCGGGTGTAGACACAGCGTCCCGCTGTTTTGGGTAATCAACACGGAATGAGGGGGAAAGAAAAAGGGGGAAGGAAAAGAATAATGGAAATGTGGAGTGTGGAGTCCAGTGAAAGAAAGCCAGAGGTGGGTGAGATTCCAACTGTTAAAGCCTTCAGCCATGGCGAATTTACAATGATTTAATATAGTAGTAATAATAATAATAATAATAATAAATACTTATTATTATCATTATTATTATTATTAAAAATAGGAATAATACATTTCACTAATACATTTACATTTAAAATATATTAAGTTTAAAAGTGCTTTTCCAGACACCACATGTCGGGCCCTTCAGGGCACCCCATACAACAAAAACAATAAATACAATTCACAAACAGAAAAAAATGTCACAGTGAATATGGACGTATCATGACTTAAGTTTGGAGCCGTTTTAAACTTAGCAATGAATGCTGGGAATAGTAATGCTAGACTGCAGGCGAGCTGGGCAGAACACAGCAGGCAACACACATCGGGCAGAAAGGCAAACAAACTGCCGCCAACATGTCGGTCAGAGACCCTTTTGTGATGGCGATCTACAGACCAGATTAAAGGGATAGTCCTGTAATTGGTCCTGTTAAAATGCTACGACAAGATCCATGGTGAATGCATCCTGGAAACACAAGGCTGGCAAAGTAAGTAAAGTCTCTAGGAAATGCAAGAATTCAGCCAAACTTCACTGGAATCCACCACAACAAAATGATAGATTGATAAAGCTTGGTAATTAGTGTGTAGAAAATTCCAGTTGGAGGGCAGCTAGCATTTATCAGCAAAGAAAGCTCAGTGTAACTTATCGCAATGTTAACAGTAACAACGATAACAGTATCGCAATGTCTCCAGGCTGAAACAAAAAAAAAACACTTTTCATGATGATTTAAATTAATTATACTACCAAATACAGAAAAAAATCACGAGGCATTAAGTTATGTTTATTAATTTAAAAAATAACAAATAAAAACAACCCAGCTAAAGTGGCGTTAAACTCGCCAGATTCCCCGTACTTGGCCAACCAAGAAGCTCACAATTACTAAACTGAGCATATGTTTAGCCAATCTGTCAGTATATAAGCTTTTAAAGACCACACTGACTTCAATAAAACGGAAATGAGAAACACGGCAGGCCTGGGTTCTGACATGACTAGAGTGACTATGACTTCATCCAGTGATGTAGAAAATGGCTCCTCTTGTGAGTCTGACAAAGGGATTAAATATTGTTGGTCATTAGTTTTTTTAAGAATTAAAGTTTACTAAATCCAAAATATGACTTCACTAATGATGCACCTCCTTTTAAGAACACAAGGCTCAGCAGAAAACTCTGGCTAATCACTGAAGCTGTGTTAAATCTTTCCCCACAAGTTCCCATCTGGTGCTGCATAAAAATAGGCCTGTAAGAAGTTTTAAAATGACGGCATTTTAAAATAGATTCCCATTGTGAGCTATTCATGACTGACACATCCGCAGAATAGGCCCAATCAGACGTATCATTACCAATCAAATCTGGCAACTTCTGCGCAGGGAACCGAACCCAATATAGCGCTGCATTAGCTGAAAGGCGCTAACATTGGTTAATCAGTGTGCCTCTGCTCTTGAGATTCTTCCGTTATTGCAATCAGTGGTTATTCAGCGCCGTCATCAGTTACATACATGCAAAAAGTATAGAAAGGAAGCGAGAGAAAGAGAATATGAACCTCAAAATTCACAAGAGCTTGGGTGCAAGAAATGGGAAAAGTTAGCTTCAACCTTTAAGGCCTGTAGGATCACTATTTTGTTTTTCTTTGCTAGTCTGGTCAACAAACAACGGTTGAATTTTACACATTGTTATCCCACACACACTCTGGATTGAATGTCCTGGCAAAGACAGATAGCAGCTACTCTGAATCCAGCAGATTAGTTCTGTTCTGGAGTCGGCTTCTCCATGGATTGCCCTGGCCAGTCACAGGGACAGAACACTGAGGTCAGGAACAGGAACACTGACACTGCCAAGACAAGCAATCACACTAACGAGCAGTAGTGGAGGCAGACGGGGAAGATTTTCTCCCGCTTGCTGTGGCTTAGTATAGATGACAACGAAAACTTCCTGCTAGGGTGCTAGGAGTGGCACGGTAATTTGAGTTGAGGTTTGGTCCAACTTTCAACTGAAAAAACAAACAATCATCAATGTCAGATAAAAGACTTTTTCCAGCCACATTTCAGGCACTCTGGCCAATCAAACTGGTTAGATTCTAACATGGTGGCACATCCAAAAATGGCAACAGGGCTTTTGAAAACAATGGATACTACACAGGAACCCAAATAGACGCTAGACATGGGACCTATGGCACCTCTGTTGCACTCATTATGGTCTCAGGTTCTTTGAAGAGTATGATTATACCTCAGACTTTCTAAGAACCTGTCTGGCTTCAAACAAACCTCATTTGGTACCCCCTTCACAAGCAGCCCTTAGAAATAGCTGGTCTTGTTCAATCTCTATGGAAGGAACACATACATGCCAAGCAAGTGGCCAACAACCTGCTGTCATGGAGACCATCAAAAAGTACAGCATGACGTCAAGCATTCTTTGTGAGCCTTAGATCCAAAATAAATCCAGAAATAAGATTTATGGCCAGACCTGATTACATGTTAGCTTCCTGGAACTACATGCCCGTTTACGCTTGGCTCCAAACACTGTGATAATTGTAAGCTGTAATTGAAACGTGAAACTGATTTACAATTGCAATAAAGCCTTCGGCCACTCATGGTATAAATGACATGGGGCAAAAGTTACCCATTATGATCAAAGTATAATGACAAAGGACGGCCTCAGAACTGAATGGCTTAAATCAAACAAGGTTATGAAAGAAACGCACACATGCTATTGCTGCCGTTTTCCATTCTCTATTCATGTGTGCAAATGTTTGCCTCCACAAGGTGCATTTAGTGTCCAAATGTACACGACTAAACAAGATCACTTCGTTTCTATTTCTATTAATGGTTCCATGTGCTTTGCGACCAGTGACCATAGTGACCTCCTGCATTTTATGTTCTTGGATATAACTGTTAAATGGGCTATACAGAGTACATCGCTACAATTCCCCTTAGCTCCGAAGTCATCATGGACCAGACCATAATGTTCAAACCTTCCAACAGACATTCTCTTCCCCAACAGACATTCTCTTTCCAGGTCCATGACCAGGTAAGCCATCTGAAGTCCAGCGGAAGCAGCACAGTTCACGGGGCAATCTCACAGACACACGATGCATTATGCAAGACGTCAAAATCACTTCCCCGGGGTCTGACATCTTTGATGGTAATTACACACCAACAACAGCTATAAAACCTCTCCATTAAGCAACTCTGGCGCCAGCACCATAATGTAGCTAATGTGGCATTTAGAGGCTAAATGGACCTTTCGGTAGAAGAGGCTGAAAAGACCCACGCACACACCCGAGCTCCTTTGCATGATGGCAGGTTCACATGGAGAGAGGGGGGGGGGGTAATGGCTGGGAGCTTGTCATGGCTGATGACAGTGAAGCCCACATGAATGGCAGACCTGTTCAGGTAAATGCAGGTCTGGTGGAGGCAGATAGAGCTCAGGGGACAAGGAGAGTGGGTCTCTCTGCTCCAGCTATTAAGTGGTTAGTATCAGGGTGCAGGAGGGGAGGGGGAGGTGTGTGTGTGTGTGGGGGGGGGGGGGGGGGGGGGGGGTTGTTCATCAGTCCTCACAGGCTGTGGCCTTCTCCCGCCTGTGGAGCTCAGAGTGGCTCAAGCACTTCAGCATCATCAGCGTTTCATCAAAGATACAGCCTGATTATAGACAGCCGGCTAGAGAGCGAGAAAGAGGGGAGGGGGAGAGTAAGAGAGTATGAATATGTGTAGGAGAAAGAGGAGGAAAGATGGAGAGAGCGAAGGGGGAGGGGAGAGTAAGAGAGAATGCATGTGTGTGAGTAGAAGAGAGAGAGAGAGAAAGAGAAAGAGAGAAAGACAGAGAGAGAGAGAGCCTATGGCTGTGCTCAAGAGGTGTGGGTGTATTTGAAACAAAAGAAAGCCAGCTCCATGCAGTCTAGTGCATTACATTAGCTTGACATTTTCATTATGTGTAATGGTATACTGTCCACACACGCGCACACTTACTGTGGAGGCTGTTAAAGTATAGGTTACAGCATACAGTAATGTATATAATCATAGCTGTTGTTAGCAGGGTCTGTATATGCAGCCCTTGAAGCTGTGACAGACCGGGCTCAGTACAAAACAATGCTAGTCAACTCAGGTACTGTGTGTTATCCCACACAACACCACACTAGACACCACACAACACCACACTAGACACAAAACAAACACACTCCACACTCCCTGACCACGACCCACACTTGAGCAAGGCGGCCAGGCAGCAGGAGGGCCAGGGCGCGTTAGGCCTCCATCTGGGCAAGACTCCTAATCCCCCAAGGCAAACAGAACAAACACTGGGCACACAGTGCACTGCCTTTGGTCTCTGAGATCTGTCTATATACTCATTCGATCCCGTGCTTTAAAACAACACTCATTACCCTCTCCACACACACACACACACACACACACACACACACACACACACACACACACACACACACACACACACACACACACACACACACACACACACACACACACACCTCTCTTTCTGTATACATGCCAATCCCCTGCTGTCTGAGCACATGTGGGCTGTCTTTGAGCAGCCCATGTGCAGAAACCCTAGCAGCTGCAGGGGGAGAGGGAGAGGGAGACGGGAGGAAGCGAGAAAGAAGAATAGATGAAGTGCTTAATTGACTAAGCTGGAGGCCCTTGCTCGGCCTCTCGAGGTGATTTAGCGGCAGGCAGCCCCACCCTCCACCCTCTTTGCGGGACGTTGGGGGCAACAGATACGACTACTCCCTGCATCAGTCTCATTCATCACCCCCCCCCGCCCCCTCACCCGGTTGAATATGCATGAGCTGGCTCCGTGGGGACAGCCAATCACCTTCACTCCTTCTTTAGGAAAAGCGTGAGGGGCAAGGAGGGGGGGGGGGGGGGGGGGGGGGGGGCTGGTCAATGGGCCCTGACCTGGGGCAGGAGCAGTAATCTGATCTCATCACCATGGTAACCTCGCCCCTTATCAAGCTCAAGGGGGTTGGAGGCGGAAGGGGGGGCAAACAGCAACAAGAAGGTCTCACTGGACCCTCATCTCTCCTCTCTCCTGCGTGTGGTGCATTAGCCCTGATTAGCATGCAATGCTAACAGCGGGGACGGGCCGCGGAGAAAGCCTTCCCAGATTACACAGAAGGATAGAGAGGAGATGATTTGATTAAGGCTTGTGATTTCCATCCGCAGGGGGGAAAAGAGGAGAGAAGAAAACCAACATGAGTGGTGATGGAGCCCTCTTATAGCCACGCAAAAGAGCTTCAATGGATTTGATTAAATAAATGAATGCTAAAGAGTTCACTAAAAATGTAGTTTTGCATCTGTTAGCCAAGTTGGTTAGTTTTAAAAGGGTCTGTAACTGTTGCTTGTGCCATTCTTTAAAAAGGCTACAGGTCAAAGACCATGCCAAGACTAGTTTGGTGCCATGACTGACCATGACCTTTACCGGACAGCACTATTAAACTGCAAATTAGAATACACTCACACAGAGATACACACTCGACAGACCGACAGACACACAGACACAGACACAGGCACAGTCACAGACAGTCACAGACACAGTCACACACATCCACACACACACACACACGGCCAAGCACATATGCTAGTACCAAAGTCTGACTCTAGAGGGGGACAAAGCATAAATACGCTTCAACTGCAGACATGATTGTGAAACAACAAAGAAGAATGAAAAACAATGCACATAAACACAAGGCACACATTCACATTACAATTCTAGTATACAATTCCATCTTGGTGTGAGGAGAGACAAATAAGTTTGTCAAATTTAAACATCAACTCTAATTGCACTGCACAGCAGCGTATGAATATTACATTAACATTTTTTTATGCTGCTCTTGCTGACTAAGTGTTGGTAATTTATCACTTTTTATGCTCCCGCAGTTATGAATATGTATGCAATGCAATCTATTAGCACATCATAAGAATTCATTATATCAAAAGAGAGGGGCTGAGAATAAGTGGCCTACAAAGAAAGTGGGACAGATCCAGTTTGACTCAAAGCACTGTGCTCAGTCTAACACCGACATATGCAAACCTTCAGATGCACTGGCAATCTGTGTTTGTGTGTGTGTGTGTGTGTGTGTGTGTGTGAGGGTGTGTTAGAGATCCAGAATGATTGCAAGAGAACGTGCTTCTCAAGTGTATAGGAAGATCCTAGCCTGACGATGTAATACTCATGATTCTATTCAGAATATGAGTCTGATACCGAACCATTGGGCTGTGATTATGGGGTGTGTTTCAACGAACCAGGAAAGAAAATGCCTATTCGCTGAATTGGATACCTAGAATCAATCAGAGCAACGTACCCTGTAAGCAAAATGACGTCCCCTCGACGTCCTGTAATGGTCTCTCTGAACGTTCTAAAAACGTAAATGTGTATGGTTCCCTTGACAACTTTAGGACGTTTTGCACGACGTTCCAAGACCATCCCGAGGACGTTGCGGTGACAATTGGGAAACGTTTTCTATAGGTCCTGGGGACGTTCTGCAAGACGTGGCAAGAACGTCCCTAGGACATTGCGGTGACGTCTGGAAAACGTGTTTCTATAGGTCCTGGGGACGTTCTGCAGGAAGTTGCAAGAACATCCTGAGGGCATTGTGGTGACTTCTGGAAACCTTGTTTTAGACGTCCTGGGGACGTTATTCAAGGACGCACCGCGGACGTAGCAGGCACAGTGTTTTTGCTGAGCTAAATGAAAAGAATAAAATAATAATAGATCGCGGAGCCGTCATTTCGCTTACATGGCTCACACACACACAAGTTCAAGTTTATTTATATAGCACATTTCATATGATATACATAGACACACACAGAGACACAAACGCGCTTTCAAACTTGATTGCGAGGCATGGGAATTGAACCGTAAACCTTCCTATTACTAAACCACTTCGCTACCACTTCACTACCATTGTCTGATTCTTATTTTGTTGGGTTTGAGAAAAAGCATATTGTAGCGATCTCAGTCACTACGCATTGAGGGTAGGGATGCAAATGATTAATCGACTTTAGATTAATTGTCGATTAAGAGGTTGCTTGATCAAAATGTATTAATCACGATTAATCGCTAGAGGGCGCTAGCGCGAGAGACCGGTTGAAAACAAAATGAAGCGAGCGAAAAGAAGTGCGGTGTGGTACCACTTCAACATTGTTAATTCAGGCAAAGAAGTCAAATGTTCTCTGTGTAATGCGGTATTGAAATACAATAGTTCCACTAGCTCACTCAGTTATAATTTGAACACTGTGCATGCTGCTGTCCTGCATGGCACCACCAGTTCACCTGGTTACTGCCGCGAGTTCAGGCTGTAGTCTTAAAACTCAGGTTAGCTATTAGTTCGTTAGCGGGCTAGCTCACCTAGACTTCATAGAGTTAGCTACCTAGCTCGTTAGCGGGCTAGCTCACCTTGCTATGAATATGAATATCTCTGTCTACTCCCGCGCTAACGTGTGCCCGCGAGTTTGGCTCATGAGAGTTAGTAAGTAAGTAAGAGTTGAGTTGGCTATTTAGCTTGATAGCGGACTAGCTCACTCAGGCTTAATGATATTAGATACCTAGCTCGTTAGCGGGCTAGCTTACCTTTGCCTGATGGCTTGCCATTAAGAATGTAACTACTCTATCCCTCACTAACGTGAGCGCGAGTTAAACTTCAGAGAGTTGGCTATTTAGCTTGTAATAGCCTAGATGCAGTTTCTTCATAATCTATCCACAAGTTAGATACAAGATTACATATACAGTTACAAGATAGGCTCAATAATATTCTGTTTGGCTCTCTATTTAATTTCTTCTATTCTTTTTTTTTATGTCTGTTTCAAATGCAAGAACTGAGCCAGTCCATAATTTATTTCTTTGTTTTAAATTAAAGAATGTATTTTGTTATACCATAAAAAAAACTTTTCTGCTTTCTTTTCCTAATGCATAATTACTTGAGGAATGTATAATAGAATAGAATTATCATAATGTAATGTAATATAATAACTCAACTATTTAGCTGATATTTGTAAAGGCCCTATTGAAGCACTGAAACTCAGGTGAAAAACGCCGCTTATCAATTAATCGAAAGTCGATCGATAAGATTATCAACTAATGATTAATGAATTAATCGATAATTTGCATCCCTAATTGAGGGTTTTCCGTAATGATTCCTTTTTTAATTAACATCCATGGCACGGACGTGCGGGCAGGGAGGCAGAATAACTAGCCAAACTAAGAATGATGAAATAAAATAAATAGGAATGCTTCTCTACTGATCTGTGCTATAAATTTAATGTCTGCATGATTCCAATACAATGCATAGCCTACATAGGAAGGTCTATCAAGTCTAGCGTTAACATTGAGCTTTCCACAGGCCTTCAAAGATGCTGCATCAGAAAGCTCACCGGTCAAATTGTCTGGTTGGAATTTCTTAAACATCCCGTCTCGCAAACACTATCTGGATTTGACAACAATCCAAATATTTAGGCCTATAAAGCAAACGTGCACTGCCCTTATTATGTTTTAAAGGAACAGGCTAATCTGCCGTTAGAAAGTTATTTAACAACACGCATATGTTGCATTATACTGTCTATGCCCGTACGTGAGCGCGCCGGAGCCGCCAGAGCTCGCACTCGCAGCATATTGAAAATTGGAGCTATGAACTTAGTTAAAATTTTTGAATTATGAACAATGAACTGAACTAGTTCATGTAGAAATTGAACTTTCCAAAAACTGAATACCTGAAGCCCTAGATGTTCGAACAGCTTCACCAGAGAAAAGTCCGAAATGTCGGGCGTTTATGTCGTTATGGAGTGACAAGTTCTAAGGTGCGAGGATATTGATAGTCACAGTAAAATGTTCTGTTAGCACTGTGAAAACGGTACGCAAAGGATTCACAAGAGGGTCGAATAATTTTAGAATCTCTGCTCTCATTGAACAGAGCAATGACCATGTTGCGGCGCTCATTTTAACGCCACAGCAGGTTGCAATTAAAGGCCACTTATTGACGCGCATCAGACATTAATGTTTTTGTTTCCCATTGTAAACTTAGGAAAATAAACATGTTGCATTCTAAACTACCTGATTATGTTATTATTTAAGCTATGCAGGCCGTCAGTTTTCTTCAATAGGCTAATTTAGAAGCAGAAATAGATATTTGGCCGGCTTATCATTAAAATGTCTCGCAAATGAAAAACATTTTTCTCTAGCGGAACCTCTGGTTCAGAGAGGACCATCAGAGGACGTCAAGGGGACGTTTTGGAAGGACCGAATGCGAACGTCCCGCAGAGGACCACAGGTAAAGGTTACGGGGACGTTTTTAAAGGATGTCCTGGGGACGTATGCTGAGAGACCAAATAAGAACGTTCCCTAATAGTCCGTTTTAAGGCTCATGCGAACGTCACGCAGAGGACCTGCAGGTAAAGGTAACGGGGACGTTTTTAAAGGATGTCCTGGGGACGTATGCTGAGAGACCAAATAAGAACGTTCCCTAATAGTCCGTTTTAAGGCTCATGCGAACGTCACGCAGAGGACCTGCAGGATAAAGTAACAGGGACGTTTTTAAAGGATGTCCTGGGGACGTATGCTGAGAGACCAAATAAGAACGTTCCCTAATAGTCCGTTTTAAGGCTCATGCGAACGTCACGCAGAGGACCTGCAGGATAAAGTAACAGGGACGTTTTTAAAGGATGTCCTGGGGACGTATGCTGAGAGACCAAATAAGAACGTTCCCTAATAGTCCGTTTTAAGGCTCATGCGAACGTCACGCAGAGGACCTGCAGGATAAAGTAACAGGGAAGTTTTTAAAGGATGTCCTGGGGACGTATGCTGAGAGACCAAATAAGAACGTTCCCTAATAGTACGTTTTAAGGCTCATGCGAACGTCACGCAGAGGACCTGCAGGATAAGGTAACAGGGACGTTTTTGAACGACGTCCTGGGGACGTGTGCTGAGAGACCAAATTATAATGTTTCCTAAAAGTCCGATTTAAGACTCATGCGAACGTCACAGAAGGACCAAACGTAGACTTGCTACGAACGTCAAAAACGTTCTGGTAACGTCCTTTAGCGAACGTTGTGCCGGGGACCAATTGGGGACGATTGGGGACCTTGCGAATGTCCTGTTAACGTCCTGGGGACGTTCCCTGTTTGCGGGGTAGTAGCCTATTACCATCTGATAGATTAAACTTTTACCTGATCCCGTAGGAAGGACGGCAAAAACATCTTTTCAATCGACAAATGCCTTGATCGTGTTTCTCTGTTCCTCTTTCAAAATGAATGCGCTGTCAATGTCTGTTGAGATATGCCTGCTCACGTTAATTAATTAGCATTAAGGCTACAAGCTACAGTTTGTTTCAATGGGTTTTTTGTGTACGCGTTAGCAATGATCTAACAATAATGGTCTAGAGAGCTTTAGTTAAGACAAACAATACTCTGCAACATTCGTGTTGCACATGCACAACTAACCGAGTCAATGTAGACATTAAAAAGTCGTGTAGATAGCTTAATTCACATAAAATATTCCCCACTAAGCACCCGAGACGCGGCCATCTTGGTCGGAGTTCAAATCTACCGGTTAATTCAACTCAAGCGTTGGTATCTGTCCATCAACGTATAAAGCCCGCCCTGACAATTTGATTGGTCCGGTTTTATCCGACCGATGAAACTCTCTCCCAATTAGCCCAGAGCCAGACCAAATCTCCCTGACCAAACATTTTGTGGGCGGGGTTTGGGCTGGTATCCAGGCTAGGAAGATCCCCCCTTTTTCTGAGAACCTGTATATTCTACACATGCATGCCGTGCAACAAGAACCTGCAAAACAAGCCAATTGAAAAAAGACAAGACAAAGATTGGTTTATCAACATAGCTAAAGGACTAAATGTGGATAGTACGATTTGGCAGAAGGAATGAAATCTTTTGAAGCTTGACAGGCCTTGATCAGACCAGAGGTTTGGAAATCATTGTAGACAGTAGAAGCATTGGAACTGTTCAACATAACAGATGGAGTTCTATCAGAGCTATCAGCATCCATTCATGGAAAAAGCAAATGATGCAATTGTAACAGCGATGATACTTGTCAGTTACAACCATGGCCCATGCAAAACAACCATTTGAAAATAAATAAGTACCTGTTCCGATGACGTGTGTATACTCACTCACACTCATTCTCTCTCCCTACACACTCACACACACACACACACACACACACACACACAAACATACGCAAGCACAGAACACCCAGAACAAAAACAGCTCATTCTCAGCCGAGCAAATAGGATTTGAATGGGCGAGAGAGGAGGGAAGTGTTCCTTTGGCCTCTAATAAAACAAGACCTGTTTTAGCTCGATAACAGCAGCCTGTGACACGTGAATATGGAAAGAGATCAAAACTCCAGTAAGGGTAAACAAGCCACGCCATGACATTTTGCATGCCAACACAATTCAACAACTGAATGAAGAGAGAGAGAAAGAAAGAGAGAAAGAGAGAGAGAGAGAGAGAGAGAGAGAGAAAGGCTACATGAATCCAAACTTCCTTATCATGTAAATAAACACATTGGCGAAAATCATTACGTCATAACTACAAATGTCACAGAGAGGGGCCCTCTGTATGACTCACGTCGACCTCTCGCTGCTTAAACGACCCCTTCATCAAAAGCAGTGAGGATATACCGTATGTTAGTGAGGATATACTGTTGCATGTTATTTTTAAAAGGGCTTGAACTTCCAGGGAACTGCACTCACGACCTTGGCATAGTGAGTTCTGTCTCGACCAGAAGAGACACAGGAAAGCGCCGTTAAAGCTCATAACACAGGAAAGGAAAGTCGGGGTCTTAAGGCTTACCTTGTCGCGGTCCTCCACCAGGTCAGTCAGCACGTCATCTGGGTCCAGGATCCCCCCGTCCGCGTACTCTACATGGTGTGTCCGCACGTGCACCTCCCCATCCTGTGGAGAGACAACGCAAGACGTCTGAGCTTTCCCTTTTCCTCAAACTTGCACAAAGGATTTTCAGCTTTTGCTTTCACAAAACATGATTGTCTACTGAATTAAGCAGCTTTTTCAAGGCAGGGCAGAAATGAGAACAAATCCGTTCAAGACTTTAAACCTGACACATAAAAGTGAAAGTCAGAATTAGGCAATATCATGTAGGTAAACATAACTCTTTATTAAACTTCACTCTACGTTGGCACATTATTGGTACAATCACTCCACAAGAAAGAACACAAAGATGAAGTAGCACATTCAGTTCAAATTTACAAGAGAGAAGACATTATGACATGTTGTCTAAAACAGACTGTCTCTATAGAAGACACAGAATGTAATATCTGTGTGTAATATCATTAAGCCAATCAGCTGTTGCACTGCTTTACACTGACAATACAGCATTGTATAGTCATTGTAAAAAACAAGGAAGTGCAACACAATACACTTCCGAATGAAGTAATAGAGATATCGACTAGCACAGATGTAATACAGCATGACACCTGGAGAGAGTAACATGATCTGCCACCCCAGTGCTGCACTGTAACTGTACTCAAATCAAAATGCAGGGCTGATTTTTCCACCCCTGGTGAGCTGAGGCTCCACAGGTGCGGTGGGGCTGGGTGTGGGTTTCCTCTCCGGCCGCTCCGGCTGGAGGGTCAGGAAAACCCGCTCCACACATTCCTACTGCGTTTGATTTCCAGCGCGCCCCTTGATTGCGATCCGCACAGGAATCCATATAAAGCATTCCGGCCATTGTTTGTGGTCGGACGGAGAGAGACAGTTTCCCCTTATCGGCCCAGGGCTCTACAAAGGGCTAAGAGTCCCGGCCAACAATGCAGAGGGAGAAGTGGTCCTTCAGTCCCTGCGCACACAATACTGACTTCCTATTTCTGCCCACAATGAGTGGCCTGTGATTTACACAACCAGCAATTGATGTCGAGTAAATCGCTAAAGAGTAAACTGTTGAGAAGTGAGACTCTTACACATCAGTGAAAGGCAGCACATTGTTGAATCATTTAATCTGTTTGGATTTAGAGACCTATGAGGTCGGTGGACAGCTTTGTTCAGTGGACAATGGACATTAAATATTGAGCTGATAGGACACCTGCATGACCAGTGAGTTTCCTTTGTAAACCACCTGAGATCCGAAGCCAAGGCTGGCATTCTGTGGCTACCCAACGTCAAAAGAAAATTTAAATAATATTCCACTCAAAGAACTGAAATGAGGTTGGTTGCCTGTAGCCATGGAAATGACTGAATAAAAAAACAAATGAATGCACTAAATGAAATGAATAAATTCATACGTTTGTGTGAACAATTCAATAAAGAACCTATTGTTCTTCTTTGGTATATCTATGTAGGGAACCGTTGCTAAATCAACTACATTGTCTGAGCCCTACAATGGCAGGGGCATTGGGCTAACCAAACAGCACCACCCTAAAGCAAACAGCCAGGGGGGTTGGAATGGTTCTCACTGGCAGTACGTCAATATCCTCCCACCTTCATCCTTCCCCGTCTTCAACTTGATCTCTGTCTCTTTATCAGTCTCTCTCTCACACACACACACACACACACACACACACAATATCCTTGTCTCTTTATCAGTCTCTAACCATCTCTTTCTCTCCCTCTCTCTCTCTCTTCCTCATGCACTTTCATGCACTCTCACACACACACACACACACGCCTCTATCTCTTCCAAATTTCACGTCTTTTTATCTCACTGGATGATCAAGACAGACTTACTTCCTGATAAGACTCAAATCCATGTAGTATTATTATTATTATTAGTATTAGTAGTAGTAGTATTAGTTACAGTAGCAGTAACAGTAGCAGTAGTAGCGGAATGCCCAATAGTGTCTACTGAATATGTAACCAGGCTACACATGAACTCTAGTGGAATGCAGATCAAGGACAGACAGTGGAATGCTTGCTGTACAAAGGGCTTCTCCTTCACTAGCAAACAAAATGAGAAATGTGGCATGGTTGGAGATGGAGGGAAAGAGTGTACCCATATCACACCCTCTGCAACACTCATAGTTCAAGTCCTTGGCATAGCTAAAATACCAGCAGGTTTCAAAACAGGTCAAACAAGTGGGGCAGCTTTGTGTTTGGATGCATGCAGGTGTTTTGTGTGTGTGTGTGTGTGTTCACCAAGAACTGGTTTGGAGTGAAACAGATCAGTCTGGGAACAGATGACA
The DNA here is from genome assembly GCF_963457725.1 of Sprattus sprattus. NCBI lineage: Eukaryota > Metazoa > Chordata > Actinopteri > Clupeiformes > Clupeidae > Sprattus > Sprattus sprattus. Next base: position 20,165,492 of record NC_137922.1, on the reverse strand, counting down.
AAGACGGGTTCAGACTCATACAGGATGCTGCTGTAACACAAGGCACAGGGTGAGAGTCTGTGGGTGGCATTACGGAATGAGAAAAACGCTCTTCTCCAGTCACGAGAGGGATGCGTCATCACACTCCATGTTGACATTGTGGTCTCATCTTTGTTACCATGAGTTAAAGCACATGCAGTAGGTGAGGGAATCTTTACCTTCCATTCACCACTACGTGTTTAGTAAGGCAAGCACATGCATAGGGGGTTACACAGAGGTCATAAAACAGAATCAGCAGTTTGTTATGCATCGTATTCTTCTTTTTCTGTCAAAGTGAGAGGTTTAGAAATCAGTACATTTCTAGGCCTACTGCAGCCTATCGTGTTTCTAAATGCTGCTTCAGTCGTTAGTAGCGCTCTCTAGAGCAAGCCACACTTTGTGATTGCTCAGTCGGCCTGGAAAAATGCTTACATAGCACAGTCCAACTGCCAATGGTGAGAGAGCGAGTGTGTTTGAGGGAGTTTGAGAGTGTTTTCTGTTATGCTACAGCAGCCTGAAGCAATCCCACAATGCACTGCGTCACAGGAGGGAAAAAAGGCTGCATGACAAACTGTGCTCATACACAGATACATGCGACAGGACCAACTCTCTCTCACACACACACACTCAAACACACACACACACACACACACACACACACACACACACACACACACACACACACACACACACACACACACACAGATCAGGGTAGTGTACAAAATAAATTAAAATAAATACTTTAGCATTAGCTATCGTGGTAGCTCTTGCTCTTCAAAATATACTCTGTTCAAATCCTTCAATATTACACCTGGTTTCTTTGAAAATACTATTTTAAGAATCAACATTGACCCGAATAAAAGAAATATTTGCTTCGGTGCGGTCTGCACAGCAGGCAATGTAGATGCAAAGATGATACTATGCTGTTGATACTTACCAAGGCAACAGCAAGCATTTCAGCTGAACTGACATCACAACTTTAATAACAATGTGTGTTGTGCAAAAGATTCTTCTAATGACTCATTGATCATTTTAACGCAATTGGCCTGTGATACTAGCTGCTTCATTGAGTCAGACCCAAACTCCCATGCTGCCTAGAACACAGTTTAAAGGTCAAAGTGCAGGAGACTTGTTATTGCTGATGGTGACTGTTATGGGACGCTTGTCTTTCCTGGCAACGGGCCAACCTTTAAGTGATCTCAGCTTCTTTTGTTGCCAATTCAGCTCAGCACCATCTGGGCTGTCAAAGGAGCTTTGGATGCTAAACCAGCACGCCAGCACTGGCCAGCATGGGAAACTGGAGATAACACCATTTCCCTGCCATGAGGCACAGCGAGATACTCAATGAAGACTGATATACCAGCAAAGAAAGGAAATCATTGGTTTTCTACAAATACACCACTGCACTTAAAAGGCCATCAGAAATATTAAGAGGACCTTCAATATGTCTGAAATATGACAGAACTGGCTGGCTTCCCGAACAACATTGCGTCTGGTTTTTGTTGTGTACATTTGCATTTAGGCCGTGGTCCAAATTATTTTTAAGTTAATGAGACCGTTGGGATGTGTGTCCACTTATGCTACACTGTCATAAAGGAAGAGAAGAACAGACCAGAAACACAACAAACTACCATAACACAGTTTGGTATATCGGGAGGGGAAGAGTAGAGAACTCTACGATTAGAAGTAGTTCTAAGATAACTACTTCTACAGCCTTCCAAAAGTTAGGTTACAGGGGCACATTCATCTGTTTGGTAATGAGATGATTAGGTCTCCTTTAAAAGTGATTGCATTCCTCAAGAGGACGTACCACACCACTCATGCATGCAGAGAGCAGACAATTAGCATAGCGCTTCACGCTACATTCAGGGCACTTTTCCACCACAGACACACACACACACACACACACACACACACACATCATAATCCTCGAAGCACTCCATTACACTTCAGCGGGGAAATGCTCAGGGATTAGGGAGACAAAAACATTAATGACAGAGAGAGAGAACCCTGACGAAGAGAGCGGGAGCTTTTGAGACTTCAGACGGCGGCAAAGACGTGAGGTAATTAGCAGCACTTCACTGTATCGGCGAGGAGGCTTCCACAGTGTTTGGAAAAGTGTTTCAAAAGGTGTCGCTCTTTCACTGAAGTGATGAAGGTCCACAGAGAAGTGTGTCATCATAGTGCATAAATGAGAGCGTTTCTAAAAGTCATGAGGCCCATTTCTTGTTCCTTCACATGTGAGGCTTCAAAGCACCTTTAGGAAAATGAGCCACAATTTGTCCTCCAAACTTGTGCTGATCCATTTTTTAAACTGATCATCTGTGATCAAATAAAAACACACCTGCTCCACAAAGCAACTGGTTCATTTGTGTATTCCTTTATATGGAGATAGATCATTACTAGCCCACAGGCTGTCAAGAGTCATAAAAAAACATATAGTACATTTCTGGGGGGAACTGTGTTGCAGTGCTGGACTTTGAATATAACCTGCTTTGAGCAACATGGATGTCTGCCAATGGGTTTTCACAGGTCATCCATCAAAAAAAAAATCTCTAGAACTAGAACTGACAGAAACACCCCCATTTGATGAATCCCCTACTAATTACAAACAAAACCTTCCCCATTGTCCGATATCCTATTTGATGGTTCCTCTGCTAATTACAAACAACAACCCCTTCTCCATTGTCTGATCTAAAAGCTATTGGAAATCACAATAGGCCAACCGTCTACAGTTTCGGCCTACATATGGAAGTCAAGATAAGGGACTGTTGTCCTCCCCTATGTAAATAATGGACCATGAGAGCAACAATAGCCAAAATGGCAAGCAGATGGGCATGAGCCATGCATTAATCAAACGCCATGGAAACACCATGGAAACGCACCAGTCAGAGACAAAACTATCCAGCCAGATGAAGATCCCTGAGAGACGGAGGCTGATAGAGCTGCCAGCGCAGAGTGGGCACCATCCGTCCGTAACAGCTGGCACCCCCTCATACATCAGCGGCCTCGCTGGGGCCAAACGTGGGCCGATAACGTCCATCAGTCACAGAACACTCCGGAACAAAGCCTGCCATCGACGGGCTGACAGGCTGACGCTCAGTCCAAGGCGGGCTCATCAGAACCAGCCGTCCGCCTGGTAGCGGAGATATGGGACTATCCATCAGCCTTTCACATCAGAATATTCATCACGGAGGGCTTGTATTTGGTGTGTGTCAGCACCGGCACACTGGCACAGGGCTCCACAGATGTGATACTGGGGATCCACTCAGTCAGCATGAGAAAGTCTAACAGTGTGAGGGGATACCACACCACCAGCACAGATAGTGTAATAAGATGGCTGGCAAAGTTGGGAGAAATTAAATGAAGACTTAAACTTAGAGTTAAGTGAAGTAAGACTCACTGTGAATGTGTTTTGATATGAGTAAAGTGGCTTTGAACACAAATGAACCATGCTTGATGAACCATGCTTGATCGACTGTGGTGATGCCATATACCACTAACAAGCTAGGAATGTTAAATGCCTTCTACTGAAAGGCATAATATTTCTATTCTTGGACACTTTTTATATTCCATTGTGGGAGCAGAAAGTAGATTGAGGTTTATTCCTCTGTCTTATTTGCATACTGTGGAAGGGAACAAGATATTTCAGACAGTCTCCAGCCAGATTATAGGTCTAAATTAAAACCTACATTTAATAATTATTCATATGACTACCGGCTGAATCATGCTACAAGTCCAGGCATTAATTTCCCTGTGGTGCCAGCAGATGATTCATTTAGAGAAATAATTATTTTCATCCCTATAACCCTGCCATTCACAAGAATGACTCTCTAGAATAATGAAAATGACCAGTATATCTGATAGATGGTTTATTTCCTTTTGTTCATATTGTTAAAATATTTTGCTGAATTGTAAATTGTATCAATTGCAGATTGATAGTTACAATACAAACAAAAGAGCAGGTATGCAGTACCCGCTTCATGATCTCAATACTTGCATATCTCACTTCATGATCTCAATACTTTCTCAGTCCTTAAAGGACTGAGAAAATCAGGGAATTTCAAAACAAAACAAAGTAGCATTAGTGCTTTAAAAGAAGCTAAGGCAACGGTTAGGTGTTGCTTTAGATGCCTGAGATTGCAAAGCGCCCATTCAGTACCACTCAGGTAATAACAACTATTCCCTTCATCTTGATTTCTGCTGCTGATCTTAACGTTGCAATGACAGTATTGCACACCAACCGACTACAATTGTCTAAAGCTAGAAACAACCACTTTCACAATGGGGTTTGAAGACCGGTAGCCACGCCCCAGTGCAGGTGTTTGCGACTTTTAAATTTGAATTGCTGACAGAATATAGCATATACAATGTTAATGAGAAAGTGCTACTAAGCCACGACACAGTACACAATTAAGATAACACAACCTGGTGTGTTATTGACACTTGAATTGTTTGATAGATCAGAACTTACCTGTTCCACAATCTTCCTGTATCTATGGGTAGCCTGTTCCATAAGGTCCCGAACAACCCAGCCATCCTTGCATGGAACAACCACGCCAGTTCTTCCGAAATTCACGGTCACTTTCATGTCGCCTTTAACGTCTGATATGCTTTAAAAGTGTTACGAATCTACATGGGTAAAAACATTACACGAGTTTCACTCGGCTACGTTCTCACTGTAGCTGCTGCTACCTGACGCTCACGGAAGAGCAACAGGTGTCACTAAAGAGGTTCAGTCAGCCTCAGGAAATGTGTTGATTCGTCTACTCACTGAGGGCTACTTTGGAAAATAGTTTGCAAAAACTTAACTCAATGTTCTCAATGCATGGAACAGCGAAGAGGTAGGTTAAGCGCACGCGAGTCCAACTATGCTACCTGATAATTGTCCAAGTGTCCATAGCATGGTCAGTGAAAGCGGAAGCCACTCAAGTGACCATAAGAAACTCTCAGATGAAGAGTGATGGCCCAAAGTTTCTTCAATTGTCTAATTGCAACACAGCTACTTGTTGTTAGTATATTATCGGTCACTGCCGTTATACAAAAAATGAAAGCGGAAAGCAACCTTTGAGCAGCAATGTAGCCCACACGAAGGAAACTCAAAAAGGCAAATTAAATCTTGACAGATGTAAAACCCGTAGTCTATCTGAATTCCTTATTTTTCTTTGGGATCCAGTAGATGACACCAGTAGTCTTCATCTCCCACGATTAGACAGGTGAAGTTGTTGGGATTCCGAAAATTCTACTTCCTTGTCCTCTCCACAAATTCACAGTAGCCTAATCCCATTAAACGTGTTTCTGAAACGTAGGCGAAGGCAAATCATTCGGAAAGTTTTATAAAGTCAACGGAACAGTTGACGTTTCAACAAAATGGTTTAACCATCCAACATGGAAATAAGAACAAATCGCGATGTAAACTTTGTTTGGTAACGCAGACTGACAGCACTCGAGAAGTTACTGGTGTGATGTAACACCACTTGCCTGAAAATCAGTACACCTGCCAAACGGGATTGCAACTGCCCATTTTTCCTCACTTACACCATACATGTACAGTTGATGTTTATTTTCACCGGCCCTTCTCTGTTTAAATACTTGATACACGCATGAATGTCAGATTTCAAAACAAATTTCTTTACTTAAATATACAGATAAATGACTCATCCTGTGCTTGTGGAGAAACTATGACATTTGACATGACTTTGATTACCTCATATTACTAGTGTGACAAATATCTTGCAAGAAAGCCTGTGCCCTCTGTCAGTTGAAGGATTCTATTTGCATCGCATCAGGGTCCTTGTCAGAGGCCTGTTTTGTTTTGACAGGGAAGTAGTGGCAGAAAAGGATAGAGAAAGAGAAGATGCGGCAGGTGATATTTTGCCAGATCACATCTAGTGTTGCAGGTGCAAAGAGGAGTGTATTGGCATCTATCCTGTAATTGCAAATTCATTATTTCATAAATATCTTTTCATAACAACAATTCAGGTTTTCATTTTTGGGTATTAGTTAAAGATGCAGTCCTCAAAAACAGACAGGCTAAGAAACAGCTTCTATCCAAGAGCCATCATAGCACTTACCAATGCACAAACTAACCTGTATTTGTCTCTTTGATGTGTAATATGTCTTTTGTTTTTTTTAAACTTGTTTTACTTAAGCTGAGTATTCATAGTGTAAATTTGTATAGTTATATTGTATATATTTGTATTGTTTTTGTTTTTAATTTTTCAATAGCACTGAAGTCTGAGAGCTGACACCTCAATTTCGTTGCACTTGTGCAATGACAAATAACTATATTCTATTCTATTCTATTCTATTCTATTCTCAGTCTGACATTTGGGATTAACAGCCATTACAATAAGGGGGCGGAGGTGCAGAGTTACAGAAAGGGAAGGTGCGGGTTGATGGTGAAAAGGAACTAACAACTACAGGTCAAATTGTGTATGGCTGTGCTCTTACAGCTTATAACTGAGCTATTTGGTGATGAGTTTATAGCCTACTTGGTACTTATATAGTTATCAAACGGGGGCCTGCCATGAAAAGCTTGGGAACCACTGGTAGGCTATAACCCCACAACTGGTCAGGCAACTCTATTGGGGTTTTAAATCAGTTTGTCATAGTTATGATGTATGGTTGCTCTTTGTATACAGTACATCAGGGGCCGTATTCACAAAGAATCTTAGGGCTAAAAGTAGCTCATAAGTGGCGAATTTAGGAGAAACTCCTAAAAATAATGGGCGTGTCAGTCTTAAATGTAGGACTCCTAATTTTTTTTACTAAGAGCAATTCACAAAATATTTTATCCCTAAAAGTAGCACCTAAGTCTAGGACAGCTTAAAACTCCTCATGAGGACTCCTAAATCACTAAGACCTATTCACAAAATATCGTAAGATGGCTGCAGCCGACTTGGAATTGATAAAAGACATTGCTTGAACCGTGAAGGTATTTATATTGTCGTAGAATTAGCGCGGGATGCAATGACGCCTTTAAACAACGATGTGTCCCGAAGTAAAATGTTTGGAAACATAAAGATAACCTATTTGGCTTCGCGAAAACGCAAATGACGACACTGGGAATCATCAGTCAGCCGTTTAATTCATCAAACTATCAACGCACTGTAGACCCCACATCATCCAACAGTTTATCCAGTTGCCTTTGGACAATCGCCAATTACACAAGATCAAAGTAAATTCCATGGCGATCGCAGGAATGTCCAGTGACGGGACACACATTACAATAATTCGTCCACCGTGGCCTGGATGTACCGATGACTCGTGCATTTCAACGGAGAGCGGTCGCAGGTTTTTGAGAACTTACCACCTGGATGCCGCTGGGGTGACAGTGGCTATTGGTCCTGGGACCAGTAGGCTTTCGCCTAGGCTACGGTTCACGTTCGTTTTGCTTTGATCAATTAAGATTGGAGGGCTTGAAGGGCCGTATGTGCTGATATTTGAAGTGGTCAAGGGCTGGAAATATAATATCCTAACAGTTTGCTGGGTGCTTTAATTATTACTGCCTTGATTACATGCAATTGCCATATTATATATTGATCGCTTTCTATTTTTCTTATCGTGCAAAGTGTCATTCCCGTTGGATGCACAAACTTGTCATCACGCGTGTGCATTCTGCTAACTGCACTGTCCATAACTATTTAATATGACTTAATTTGAAGCCTTGGTTATTCTCTTATTTTCAGTTGATATAGTGGGATTGTTAGAGGGACGTCACGAATGAGTTTTTAATGAGAGAGCCTGTCAACAACCAATCACCGTCCTCACCCCTTCTAAACTCGTGCATGAGAAGCGACGTCATCCATAGCAACGGAGTTTTTATCTTAAGCTAAGGAGTTGGTATTATCCTTAGTATGAGTAGGTCTCAGAGCCGTTGTGAATCACTTTTAAGAAATTACTCCTACGTAAAAGGTTTTAGCGCGAGTTAGGAGCACTCCTAGTGGTAAGATAAAAGGCTTTGTGAATACGGCCCCAGGGATATAATTATCTGCGCAAGGTGTAAATGATTCTTAAAGCTTTATTATGTATGATTTTTTTTCTTTTAAATATGCTCAAAAGCATGTCTCTATGCATTTTCAAAATCTCCCATACACACTAGTTTGGTCACTATCTCTCAATACTCTACCTGTACAGCCAATTTTTCGAGATGCTTTTCAATTTGGTTCCATTTCTGAATGGTGCACAGATCAAATTGTATTTGGTCTAACTTTTTTGGACAAAAATCATATTCCTTCACCTGCTATGTTCATTTTGGGTTCTCAGCTGGTAATAAGAAAGAATCGGAGCAAATGCTGTAAGAATGGGATTGTAATGAACCTCGAAAATAAATGCGAAATGTAAAATCAGAGGCTTCTTGAGCGATGCAAACATTTGACCCACTTTCAACCCAGTTTATCCCTAATCATCAGCCTCACAGTAGCAATTCATTATTCAGACCACCCTGAAATGCAGTCCCGTCCCTCTCCTCCACTACCAAACAACTCAGTGACCCAATTACACAACCTTTTTTTCTCTCACTCATTCTCTGTGTCTTCCCTTCTCTTTCTCCCTCTCTCAGTTTCACCCTCACTAGTCTGCAGAAGAGAAGCTTAGTCCGTCTATTTCTGAGTGTGATGTGTAGCAGCTGCATTTGTGTCATCGTATCCATGCCATACCTTTATATTTGCGACTGGTAATTAGCAGACCTGTCAAATAGCTTTTATTTGTCTGAACGTACCACACACACACACACACACACACACACACACACACACACACACACACACAAACAAACAAACACACAAACTCAGAGCCAGCTGGAACAACCATCATCATGACAAGCAATTCTTTTCTCTGGACATTCTAATCTGTTCTTAATGTACCAGCCATTACAAAGACAGCAAACCCACCCACCTTCGTCTTGTGCCCAGTGCCCTGTTTCCTCTACACCGGTGTCAAAAACACCCTGAATGGGATCCTCAGGCCTCTGCCATCTGTTGGTTCAGCCATGCCAACCAATTCAGAGATGTGCCCCCAACCCTTCCTTTCTCCTGGTGCTTCGTCTACTTTACCTCCAAGCACATTTTCAAATGAGTATTATCATGGCCCATTATCCTCCCCCTGGCTATAATAGGAGAGAGCACTAACAAGGCTGAGACAGGGCTGTGGCTGCTTTTTAGTAATAACTACACAATGCCTTGGCTGGCTGCGAGTGCCCGCTGGTCGACCAAATGGGTCCGTATTAGCGTTAGCGTATAGCCTGTGGATCGACGCATCCCCAGTGGAGAGCAGATGAGAGATGGCCTCCATCTCGGCCTGGTAGGGTGAGAGCGAGGCCGCGTAAATAGGAGCCCATGCCTCATAAACAGCGAAGGGGGAAAGAAATGGCTTCCTGCTGATGGGAAGTAATCTGTAAAAAGGAGAAACATGCACAGAAACTCAAATTCACACACTGTGTCTCTCACACATTTTCAGTGACTGATTCAGATAAACTTACCCATACATAAAGTAAACATTTTTAACACAGGGAGTGAGCAGCATGAACACGTTGATAACACATGTCCGAGTTTGTTTATCTTCGCCTGCAAGTGGGGACTGTCATTGCTTGAATTAGTGTCCAATTCAGAGACAATCTGCGTAACTGGCCCTGAAACTTGTTGCTGTTGTGACATTTGTTGATGGCCTAGACCACTGAATCTGAATTTATGTAAAGCGGAACTAAGTGCAATTTGCATTCTGCTTTTATTTTGCAGATAGTTTTGACAGTGTTAACAGTGTTAGGTTTTTCCCTTGAACCAACCACAGCCTTGTTAGCTGTTCTACCTGTTTGGCAGGTGAGGCTTGTCAGCCTGGTATTTCAGACAGATAGCCTTTTCAAACTCTGGTACTGTTTTAACAGGATATACCACAGAAGTAATTGTAACCCTATTGTAACCCTAATCTTAGATTGTGCCTGAATTGAAGTCAATTCACAAGACCAGTAGTGTAGTCCAGGGTATACGCAGGTATACGGAGTATACTCACTTATTTTTCAGTCAGCATTGCGTATACCCACTTCTCAAAACAGGGCTTTTATCCTGTGCTGTATGGGCTGCTTAAAATTAAGAGTATACCCACTTCTCCATGGACCACTACACCACTTTACACCCTTCAATAAGACACAAGACTGACAGTTCAATAAGCCTAATCAATTACTGTAGCTCAACAGGTTGGCTTTCACACTGGTGGAGAAGCAACAAGATGGTGCAGTCTCTTTGTTAATTCTTTCCTCCGCATCAGAAATGTTTTCATCACGAGGAAGCAAGACAGCCCCCTGTTGATTGGGGTTGTCTGCTTAGACCCTCAGTGCATGAAAATATTCAACGTATGACTGCCAGATTTCTCAATAAATGTCATCGTCAGCTCAGCGCCAGCAGGCAAATAAAACCGGCAGCCCGGCCATCCATTCAGGATCATTTTTTGTTCAGTGTTTTGTAATCGTTTTATGACTGACATGCACTTCTACTGTCTAAGTACTCCGCTAAAAGATTTGAAAGGTGGACAGAAGAGATGCAGGAGGTCAATGACCTCTAGATTCCTTCGCCTTAATGCTTTGGATGGAATTAAGCAGTAAGTATACACTGAATGATAGTGAGAAATGTCCACTAGACATCTATTGTGTATTTTTAAATGGGGGCAATTAGGCTGACTTAGGCATCCTGTGTGCAACTCCAGTGGCTGTCCTGGTAGGTCTCGGTCCAGTGCTGTCAGGAAGGGTTGGTGGCAATGTGTCCCTCGTGTCCTCAGTCAGCAGAGGGTTGCCAAAGAGCAGCGGTGGTGGTTTGAGTGGTGGCAACTGTGACACCTTCTAAACTGTGAACAGGGGGAACCTGGACTGTGTCACTAGTAGTTAGCCATTAATTCAACGCACTGATATTGATACAAACAGCAGCAGGAAGCCACCAAAAGGGATCTATCTGTGTGTGTGTGTGTGTGTGTGTGTGTGTGTCTGTCTTTTGTGTGTGTGTGTGTGTGTGTGTGTGTATGTAAGAGAGAGAGGGGGGGGGAAGCAAAATGCACTGTATTTGAAGTCTCAATGTCGGTTGTGCTGTGTAAGCTCTTGTTGGCAGGCTGTTGGCTCAGCCTCAGCTCCGCGAGGCCATTTCATAAATCTCTCCTTGGCGTCTGAGCAGCCCGATCCATTTAATCCATCGTCACTGACAGCAGAAGCCTTTTGGTCGGCACCACGGGCATATTGTTTTAGGGGACACTCTCATTACACAGACCCAGCGAGAGAGACGAGGTCATAGGAACCAGGATATGACAGCGCTGAGTAAACATGCCGAGCACCATGTCATCTATTTTGTCTCCCAGTGAAATGGGTTCAGTAGACGGCAACCAGTGTTGTTATAACCCCTAATTCAATTTCCATCAGATAGCCAAACAGCAGCCATGGTTGGTGTGAGGCGGTGTCAGCCAGCCTTTGAACTTGCCAATTGACTGTCTGAACTGAAAAGAAGTAGAAAGTATAGGGTCAGCCGCAGAAAAACAGCATAGAAAATATTTTACATCCCAACTGAAAGTAGAAAAAAAGGACATAGGCTATCCAGTGGGTATACATTGGTTTATCTAAAAAAAAAGCTGTCAAAAGTCTGCTATCAATTAAAATGTTCAAGCTTTAAGGAGATTGTTTTTAGTCATCAATGTGGTATGAAATTATTTGGGAAAAAAGCCAATTATGATGAGAGAGAGAGTGGAGCTGTGGCTATCTGCCTGCCATTTTACCCTATTTCCAGCTCCCCAGGAGCTTGGCTTCTTCACTATAGCTATTCAAGATGTGCTATTCGTTTGTTTAATGTCAAATAATAACAAAGACACAGCAGAAAAGGGGTGTTCTAGCTAGCACCTCTGAGAGAAGTGAATGTGTGAAATTTCAGTTTGTCTCCATCAATAAGTAATTAACCCTAAGAAATATATTGCTTGTTTGATGTACACGTAAGGAATCTCTCTAAAGTGAGCATCAATGTGTGAAATTTAAGCTTAAAATGCTGAAGGATATGGACAAAACCTTCAATTAAATGTGTTAAAGAAAAAACAATGCCTTTGTGGTAGACTGCGAAAATCTCTCGAGAACTCAATTTGACACAGGTATCTGTTTTATGTTACATCCCCTGTAGTCATTCACTCAAGGCACAACATTCATCCAGAAGAGGCAGAAAATAGCGCTTACTCATTTCTTTCAGGCGAGGCCGTCTTGATTCAGCAGATTAAAAGGCCCACCAGTGTATGGTGCGACGCTGAGGTCAGAGCTGAGGTTAAGGCTAAATACACAGCCAAAGCCATGACCCTTGGTAGAAGTCCCATCCCAGCAATGGGCAGCATACCAGTAGGCCACAGTGAATACCTAAACTGAGATCAATACCAGGCTTGTGGTGATGGCAACTCTCGGGAAAAGAACATATATAAATAATAAGAAGAAACTAATCCAAACTAAGTCTGTGTTGACAAAGACTCAAGTTGCTTTTTTTTCTCAACAAATTATGCAAGGCAGCATAGCATCACCACCGCAGAGTAATGATGCTTCAAAGGCATGGAAAACAGTGTGTGTGTGTGTGTCTGTGTGTGTGTGTGTGTGTGTGTGTGTGTGTGTGTGTGTGTGTGTGTGTGTGTGTGTGTGTGTGTGCCTGTCTCTGTCTGTGTGTGCCTGTCTGTGTGTGTGTGTGTGTGTGTGTGTGTGTGTGTCTGTGTGTGTGTCTGTGTGTGTGTCTTATGCAAGCAGATGAGTAATCTCTCCAGTGAATCCCCTAAGACTAAACAGTTAAAGGCAGGCTAGATCATGTTGGATGCACTGAGGGAAATAGACAAAAACACCCCTTCTAAAAATGGAATAGGCGAAAGTGTTATGAACCTCGATAATCAACTTTGGGAATGACAATGCAGGACTGTTTGTCTAGGATTTTTAAAAGGGTTACATTTGCTTTGAGTTCTCAGTTGGTGCATTAACATCGTGCCTCAATGAGAGAGACGCTTATCTCTTCCAAAGCTACTGCTGTCTTTTAAGAATATCTTAACTGTTAGAAACAAACAATTTGTCTTCTTATTGTTCCTTCAGTCATACCTTTACCCCTTCTTTCTTTTATCAGACAAATGAGGAGATAAATAGAATAAAGAGGTTATAAAGAATACTTTCGGCATATTTTCTATATCAGCATGGGCAGTTACTACAGACCAGTATAGTTTAAATGTGATATTACTATTATCCTACTTATGCCTAATGTTATTAACAATGGGGATGGTGAGGGACACTGTGGTGTGAGCCAATAGTCCCCCATTTATGGGCTACAATGCCCGCAGGGACACAGCTTTGGGCTAAAAAGCCCAAAAATAAATATTTAAAAAAAAATGGGGATGGCTTTCTGTTGGCCAGTAGGAGATTGGATACTAAGGACATATCTCCAATCCCCTTCTCCCTCTCCTGTGCTGCTGTACTTGGGACCTGTTACTTTAACTTCCTTAATGCCCCACAACAGCAGCTTGCATTTCTCTGTGAAAGCCTTCATCTCCCCCACACTCCAAAATGTCTTTTAAGGTGATGTCAATCACACCAAGTTTTGCTCTTCCCCTTTTAGACACTGCACTCTGAGAGGGAGACATTTTAGCACACACACACACTCACACACACACACTCACACACACACACACACACACACACACACACACACACACACACACACACACACACACACACACACACACACACACACACACACACAAAGAGGATGTCAAACATCAAAAACCAACCATGACAAAAAACAGGAAGATGTAGAGAGTGCCTCGCACATTAACAGGTGTTAATAATAAGACACACTCTCCAAAGACGGCAACACAGAACCCATTCCCTGTCACACCTGCACCTAATGGATCAAATTAACACCCTGTCACAAAAACATGTTCTTTCCAATTGTTTCCTCTCTCACCTAATCCTGCAGAAAAGAGCTCTGCAATTTAAACTACATTTTGGCAGGAAGTCATCTTAATCAAAGTTCATTACAGCAAGAAAACACTTTGCTAGGGGCTTTCCAAGGCCCACTGCCGGAAACCATGGCAACCGGAAAAGTAACTGTGTATCTAATTTCCTGGCTAATTGAAGTGAGCGTCTAACATTGATTTTGGCAATTATAGAGTGCATTTATAACAAAAGCAAACAAGGTACAGGTAATGGCTGTAATAAGAGAAAATTGGCTCACTTCTCAGCTTAAATGGAGGATGGGGGGAAGCGGCGACTTCGCAACAAACAGCTGGATGCTTTGCCACGTCTCGCTGGTTCCAACACGACACTGCCTGACATCGTCCATTCATCATGACACAAATCGTCCTGACTGAGTTGGCAGAAAGAGGTACAGCAGCGGCACACAATGCCTATAAGGTCCTATAAGCTCTTTTTCATGGGGCCGTTTAATATTGTTTTCTAACAAACATTAATGTCAGCCATATCAATCAACCATTGTCAGCAGTTGCATTCACAAAGGTTAAGATTATGTCATGATACATCTACATCGGACAGAATGATGTCAATAGATTAAACAGCAATGCTCCACACTTTGCTGGTACCCTCTTTAAAGGGATTGGACATGTAACTGTGACCACTCACTTAAGGCTGATTCATGCTTCCTTACGTAAGCGTAAGCGCAAGCGCAAGAGGCCGCGCAAGCCCCTTGCGCGACCCTTGCGCGACTTCTTACGTCTTGCGTGCGTCGGCCCCTTTTTCTAGACTTGCGTCATTTTTTACGTAAGCCCTTACGCGAGCCTCGCAGCCTGCATTCTATCAACGAATGATACGAGATGAGGTTACTAAAATATTCTGCATGTCTACTCAGTTTTACAGTGCTTCCCAAGTAAAGGTTTGAAAAGAACTTCAAGCTTCAGACTTTCTGTTAGGGAACCTGTTATCTATCTGCAGAGCAAATGTCAGGCTCATACAAAAACATTAACGTGAATTACTTGATGCTAATACCTAGCGCGGTGTCTATAGGATTTTCCATATACGTTAGCATTAAGCTAACGTATTTTCTACCACAGTTAAACATGCAATACTATGTGATTGTTTTTAGAAAACGAATGTTACGTGATGAGATTACTCAAATGTAGTATGCATGTCTGCTCAGTTTAACAGTGCTACCCAAGCAAAGGTTTGAAAAGAACTTCAAGCTTCAGACTTTCTGTTAGGGAAACAGCTTTGTATCTGCCAGGCAAATGGCAGGCTCATGACAACACGCGCAACCTTTGGGAGCATGAACTGCACCGAGTAAATTTTGCGCAACCGTTAACCCCCAACGCTGTAGCATGCAGCCGCCTTTATAGTGCAGTCGAACCCCGAGCTTCCTTTCTAGTTGGTCGTTCCCTTAGAGGTTATCTTCAAAGCACTGCCCTGAACTTTCTCTGTTTTTTACACAATTTTTATATACCAGCCAATCATTGAAGAGCTCTCAAGACATTCAAGTAATTGAACCAAAAGGTTGCGTACTGTGAACAACCATTACCAGCTTTTTGTCTGCTGTATGGAGAAGTATTACTGTTGCAAAACAGAACCATCTGGAACATACTACGCTCTTATTTGTGATGTTTGGTCAGGGGCGTATTGGCTACGTTCTGTGTTGAATGTCCATTCAGTGTGGATTGTAGTCAAAATCAGGGCATAATTCTTGACAGGAAAGCTTTTCTTTGTTGTTGTTTTTTTCCTGAGGCTTTGTGGTGTATTGAGGGGAAAAACAGCCCCCAAAGATGAACAGAACAAATGACAATTGTGCTGAAGAAAAAAAGATTCTGCCTTTTTTCTATTTACTTGACCAAAACCCCAGATAGCTCTGCCACTAGAGCATTTCCAGCGGTTGCCAAGGGAGAGAGTGGCTTCGGGTGAAAAATGGCCATGATTACGATAACACCAACGCACCGATGAATAACATTTTTCATCCCAAAATCAATTAACATTATGAAATAAAGACCTTTCAGTGTACTGTACTCTGTTTTTTTTTTTCCATCTATATCCTTCCTCATCGGGGGGGGGGGGGGGGGGGGGGTCAGAATCATCGGCTTCTCATCTGCCAGTGGCTGGAAATCAGCTAATGTCATTTTGCGTTCCAAAACACAGTCAATTAAGTTATGCAAATGCAAACGCAGCACCGACCTGTCTCATCACTTAACCCTGTCACCATCTTTTTGAGGGGATTCTTTCATAGCACTTCAGGTGTGGGTGGTGTGATTTGTTATGCAGTTCTCATCTTGGAGGCTGAAAGCACCGGGAATGGAGTGAGAGAGACAAAGGTAGAGAGTTTGTGTGAGTGTGAGAAAGAGAGAGCAAAAGAAAGAGAGAGAGAGAGAGACCATTCCCTTGCTGAAACAATAGAATCAAAATTGCAGCCTGTCAGTCTAATGCCACATCATAGCTCAGTGACTTGCAGGAGAATCACAATGAACCCTTTAGTGGATGGATCACTGAGCACAGATATAACAAAATGAAGGTCTGATGAATGCTTGATTGACCAAAGATTCATTTCCCTGTGACTTAATGAATCTTTTACACTATTTATGATGAAAATGGTGAAAGTTCAGTACCATTGGAAATTGAGAAACCGACCAGAGAAATTCACTGCATTTTGCAAGTATTATACCCTGAAATGCATTTGGAGAAACCAATATTTGGTTCATTTTTAACCAGTGGTCTTTGGCTTGTGATGTTGGCTGTCACCAATACATGTGATATTACGAAACGACACAACGGGGGCTTGTTGACGGATGTGTTTGCGGAGGTGTTGACTGGTCGCTCTAGTCGATAAGAGAGGATTAATGGAACGGGTCACTTGGAGTTTGTGTTCCGAGCTCCTCCACACCACGGGAGCCGTTGGTAATCCCTTTGCGGGCGACTAGGATGGTCCTGTGTGTTTGCTGAGCCACAGATAATGATCTGGAGGAGAGAGAGAGAGAGAGAGAGAGAAAGACAGAGAGAGAGAGAGAGAGAAAGAACCCCTCCCAAATGAAATGAGTGTGGAGTGGTCTGCTCTCCCCAGTAATACAACCAGACATTTGCATCTGAACTGCGTTGCCATGGGGACAAATAAGTCGAATTATTTTTTTTCCTAGGCGAATTTTCGGTGCTTGTGCCTTGCTTACTGTTGACCTCTTGTCACTTGAGATGAGGGGGGACGAGAAACTGAGAGTCTTCACTGTAGATGGGACTCTAATTCCTGTCTGGAATGTCCTCACAAGAGAATGGCGGTTAAGAATACCCCACTCCTCGTTTCAAACTGTGGCACTACCTGAAGGCCGATCTGGCACAGACGAGCGCCAGCACACTGGCATGAGCCAAGACTGGCATCCCATTCAAGGTACCATTTTCTGGCAAAGTGGGCACAAAGCATAGACTGCTAGGTCCTATCCAAGGCCCACTTGGTTTATCTGTGGTTACATTACCAAGTATCGGCTGAACTCTTAACAGTTCTGAATTCAGCCAGTGACCTTTCGAGATGCAGTGTGTCACAGGGTGTCAGTTCACTATGGAACCAAGATAAGATACATAAGATACCGTATATGGTTCTCATTTATGAACATGCCCGGCAGCACAGTATCAACACGAGAGCATGTCCTTTCAGTCTTGCTGACGTATCTGGTAAACAGTGCCCCCTGGTTGTACATGAGTTAAAGGACCCCACCAAGCTTAATGGAGCCACTGAAAGGTTCTTAATACTTTCGCCCTTGACAATTCTAAGGACAAAGTAAATAACAAATAGTTATAAAATCAACAAAAGTGTGTGCAATCAGGACGAAACAAGTGTGACCTTTGACCTACGTGATAACACCGGGGTCAGAGACAAAATCTTATCTACTACAGTTCTACTGCACGGTACAATTACACCAGCTTGTGGTAGAGAATTTCAAGTGATTAAAAGATTGTTAATTAAACTGCATTCCAAATGAACTGGTATTATTTCCAAAGAAAAGGCTATGATTTGTTTTATACATACCCACACAAAACACATGCACAAACACATACACACACAATTCTCCCCTCTTAGATCTTGAGGAGGAAGACATACAACCAAATATACATAAAAGATTGACTACTCAAACACCCCACAATGCCCATAGTATTCCAGAACCTCCATAATCCAGGAATGATTCTTTATCCACTCTGCTACCGAGGGTGACCTGAGCAGTACATTTTTACCCCACACAGTTAATTTAGTCTTTGGCGAATGGGAAGGATCTACAGGAAACTTAAATGGATGTATACTTTACAGCTGCTCGTATGCATAAATGTATCTCTTTATGCTCACGGAAGCTTCTTTGGCTAGCAAGTTAACGTGCCTGTGGCGAACGGTAGAAATTCTTGGGTACACCAAAGCCCTCCGCTGCGGCAAGCCTCCTCCCTAAAAGCCAAGTGATGAAACCACGAGCAGAGGCATGAAAGTGGGGAAACAAGGCTTTTAAAAGAAAGCGCCGGGCGTAAACCAGCCATCAGAGCCCCCCTGTCTGTTTCCCATGCAAAGTTTAGCCCACTCGCAAATCCCATCAAACACAAATACCCTCCACGCACCCAAAAACTACAGAAAAAAAACCTCACAGTGCGTATGGACACATCAAACAAGGGAGTGGTATCGACTAAGATTAGAGGGTGCGACTCATGTCTTCTCCTCTCCTGTCTTTAGTGAGGGCATCCACTGATCTGAACACACACGTCCCATCCTATGATCCTCTCACCCCCCTTCACCCCACCCTTCCCTTGGCCCCTTTGAAGTGTGGGATTGGCCGACCGACCTCGCGAGGGCTGACGGAAGAATAGAAAGCGTGTGGGAGCAACACACTCATCTTCCCTCTTTGAGAAGTGGGAAATGGTCGAGGGGCTGGGTGGGGGGGGTGCAGTCATCGTAGATTGACAGACACGCAGTTAGTCGAGCACACAAATTGACTGGCACATATTTGCCCAGTCAGAGGTGTGGGATTTGATGGTACACATTTACTCAGTAGATGAGAGGAGAGGAGAGGAGAGGAAAGAGCCTCGCAAACAAATGGGTGTGTCCAGAATCCTAGTACGAATACTGTACACACACACGCACACACACACCGTACACACACACACAAAACACACACACACACACACACACACACACACACACACAGACATGTACATTTACACTGCCATACATACATGCACAGACCAAAAAGTCTACCTCAGGGAGTGGGTAGTGTTGAGGAAGAGGTCTGTGGGTCCTCCCCCCCCATAAACACATTTTGAATGTGCACAATGAATGGAGCCTGGCTGGAAAATAGAGTTGATTCTGTTCAGTTTTCAGTCTGTGCTGAAATCTCTAGCACACGCGCGCACGCACTCACACACACACACACACACACACACACACACACACACACAAGTGAACGAGCTCTATCACACACTTACCCACACACACACACAAACACTCACACACACACATTCACGCATGCACACACACACACACACACATACACTCACACACACACACACACACACACACACACACACACATACACTCACACACACACATACACTCACACACACACACACACATAGTGATGGACACTAGGGTTAGTGCTCACACAGACATGGACATATAGTTCTGTGTAATGTCACTGTAGTGAGCGAGCTCTATCACACACAAACACACACACACACGCACACACATACAAGTGAGCAAGCTCTATCACACACAAACACACACACACACACACACACACACACGCAAGTGAGCGAGCAGTATCACACACACACACAGTCTTTCAAATGAAAAGAGATGAAATTGCTCTGTGGGATTGGAGTCCATTTGGAGAGATCATTTCTCCTCTTAGTTTTTTGGAGGAGAGCCATAGCTCTCTACTGACCCAAAAACTCTGTCTGTCTGCAGCTGTCGGACTTTTCCCAGCTTCCTCATGGTAAGAAATATGCGTAAAGGCATGAGCATTAGAGCATGGAAATATATATTTCTGTTACAGTGACATTACACAGAACTATATGTCCATGTCTGTGTGCGCACATGTGTCCATCACTGTGTGTGTGTGTGTGTGTGTATGTGTGTGTGTGTTCAGAGGGATGATGTCTCAGATTGAAACGCTGAGTAGAGCAGTGCTCTGAGTCTTTAAGCTGCCGGGTGCCGTCGGCTCTTAGAGGGCTAAAAATTACCCCACCAGCTGAATTTAATACCAGCCAATAAAAACCTGCCCTGACCTTATCTTCAATACTTCATCCATTCCCACTCTGTGCAAAACCCATCTGCCCACTACCCTCATGCATATCTTAATGCATGGGGTGGGGTTAGTTGGTGGAATGTGGCACTTTTTTTCCCTTGAAGTAAGAAATAAATATTTCAATTCTGCTGAGTTATCTGTATGTCTTAGTAATTGGTTCCTGGTGTTGAACTGTGGCTTTAAAGTAAACCTCCTGCAGCACCCACACCTGCGAAATATAGCAGGGGAGGCAGGAGAGGATAGAGAGAGAATGAAAAAGAAGAAGAGGGGGAGAGAGAGAATGAAAGAGAGAGAGAGAAATAAAGAGGCACTTTAAAGTCTGACCCGAATCCCACCTCTCGCCTCTCTTGAAATGTGACACTTTCATGATTACGCTTTTTCTTCCATGGTCATCTTAATCTGGAAAGGATGAGGAGGAAAGGTGTGTGTGTGGGGAGGGGGGGGATGGGTTGTGAGGGCCCCATCCATAGGAGCTTCAGTTAAAGCACCCTCCATCAGTACAGCTCCAAGCAAATTGCCTTTTCAGAAAATATGGAGGAAGTTAATATATAAATAATACTTATACCTTATAAAATAAAAATACATCCTCAGAGCAAAATTGGCTGTCACTGGATTATCTGACATAAAGTGAGATTTGTAAGGGGAGGGAAATAGAGGGCGACGATGCCACAGACGGGAGGAGAGGAAAGAAAGGGAGAGGAAGAGAAGAGAGAAAGAAGAAGAGCGGAGCAGAGGGGAGAAGAGCTCCACGATGCTGCATCATCACACGGCTCATTTACTGCACAGAACTGACCCAGGATCAGCTGGCGCCGGCCTTTAGCCCCGGCGTCTCACAAACCCAGCACAAGGCTGGGTCCACTCGCCTAATGGCAACGCCGCAATTACAGAAAGAGAGAGCTTCATTCTCACCAGGCCAATTCACCCATCCACGCATAGCCCATCACAGGCCTTTCACACATGATTGCAGTGGAGAGACATGCTGTAAGTGGAGGTTGTGTGGGTGGGTGGGTGGTGTTTTTTTTTTTAAATAAATGGGTTAGAATTTTTTTTTTGTGATACAATGAAACTGCTTTTTTTCTGTCAACTTTGGAATGCTTTGAGTAAATGCTAGCATTTCAGTCTTTGAAATCTGGTTATGCTTTGCATAAGAAATCCCACAGCTAACATTAATTATATGCAACATTAATAAAGCATTATCTATGGCACTTAATGTTTGCTCCTGTTCATGAAGGGACTACTTCATTCCCTTTATGTATGGTTTATTAATACTGGTGCTAATGGTTTGGTCATGATAACTAATTCATTACCCACACTGAACCAGCTATTCCAACTGAAAACAGTAATAGGTGCTGTGGAAAAGGTTTTGGTGAGAGAGCCTGATTAATGATCATGGTCAGCCGATGATCTCTAAATTTCCATGTGTTATCTTTAAACACAAGCTCTTATCACAAAGTGCCAAAGTCTTACATTAACCAATGAAATTTCAGATTAAGTTGTGTCGTGCAACTTATAGCATACAGCATCTGATACATCTTACGGCCTTCGCAGTGGCCAACCATTTCAAGCTCATCATTTTAACATTTGAATGGACCCATAGTGACCATAGACATCTCAAATGAACTCAAGGAAATAACTACATTATAGAACTACAAGGGGCAAACAAGCATGGTGCTATTGTCATGTGAGAGAGGACATGTTGTGGTGAACAGTGTGTATTGTTAACTTATATCTTATTAACGCCCGATCAATCCACAGCAATCCAAGCACAAGCAGCCATATTGAGGAGCTTTCATACAAGCGCCTCACGGTTCCAGATTACTTGCTGGGTGTTACTACAACCAGCTGGAGAGACAAAATACTCAGATTCTTCAAGGAAGAGAAATGTTCATACTCGCTGCCAGAGGGTCAGACAACCGTTTGGAAATAGGTTATATTTACCCATCTCCGAAAGACTAATCATTTCAAAATTGATATCTGGCGAGACACACTGGGATATTTTTGGGTCTTTTACAGCTATTGTTGTGGTATGTGTGTAATTTCATGTATGTATTTGATCAGAGTGAGAGTCAATGTATAATTATCTCTCAGAAAGGTTTCATACAACAATAGCTCATCAAAGCTCAATCATGTAGCCCGCTCATTAAAACATCAAGTGGGACGCGCACAGGCTTTCTCGGGCGCTGTCGCTCCCCGTTCCTTAAATCAATGCCAGCTAAACAGAAGAGTGCCACAACTAATTGGGAGTGCATGGAGGTAAGGCTTTGGCCACATTGGAAACTTTCAAGTAATTCAAGAAATCTGAGAAAGATTTGCCATCACCACAGGAAACAACATTTTCTCCCCTCTACAAAAAATAAAGCCAATTTTCACTTCCTGCATCCTCCCTGCCAGATCAATTAGAATTGAATGCTGATGAGTTCCACACATTGATCAACGATAATAATTTCAGCAAATTGTGAGGCATGCTTTTAGTCTGCGAGATCGGATCAATGGCACCTATCCCAAAGCCATTTCCCTGAAAATAATGAAATCATTCAGATTTATGGTGTTTATCACCACAAGCGAAAACCATCTCAGCACAGATTTTAGGCACCAGATGAACCCAGACCAAGACAAAGGGGCTTTTTGTCACTTCCAGCATTACCCGAGTAGAGGCAGAAGACGCCCATTCCAGTCAGGCTATTTCTGAAAAACAGTATTTTGTCCACTTTCTATATTTGAACCCTTAAATGTTTTATCATGAGCCCCTTTAAAGAGCCATTTTGGAAACTGTTGCCACTGCTTTGCTGCTGTTTTCAGCTCCAGAGAACACTGGACATTTAAGAGTGCTCTCTGCTTACACTCAGGTTCCTGATAGTGAACAACCTTTGGTTTCAGACGGTCATGTGCAAATACATACCTTTACTGATCGCTGTGTGTGTAGCCACTGACCATTGATGAGTCTTTTCACCAGGCAGCAGAAGCACATGAAGAGCCTCACTATGATCCCTTTATCCAGTTGTGTAGTTGTCCCTGGAGAAGTGGGTATACTCTTAATTTTTTTAAGCAGCCCATACAGCACAGGATAAACGCCCTGTTTTAAAAAGTGGGTATATGCCATGCTGACTGAAAAATAAGTGGGTATACTCAGTAAACCTGTGTATACCCTGGACTACACCACTGAACATTCCCCGGTCTGGGCACAGGTGTGCTATTTTTGGAAACCTTTTCTTCAAACTTTTCTTGCCACTCTAGGCACTTTCCTGGCACTGGGTGTGTTTGTTGTTTGTTATTCTGTTGGAGACCTGAGTCTTAAGTCGGTATTTAGCCTTCTGTTATTGTCACTTCTCAAACATGTCAGTCAATTCAGCAAGCTATTGTTTTGGTTTACAACCAGGAGTACACTATGTCTGAAAAATCATTAGTTTGTGTGCAGATTAATGATAACATTAGTTTTTTGTCTTCTCAAAATCCCACAGACTCAATTAAGCCTGATCAATAAGCAATGCAATCAGTCCTGCAGGCAGCACCCAGATAATGATGCCAGCCCCAGAAGCCTGTGTTGGCCGTCTCGAATGTTGGGTGTGGGAGACAGAGGTGATTAACTGCAACATGTTCCTTTGCAC
>NC_137922.1:20134134-20136634 GCF_963457725.1 Sprattus sprattus | reverse complement strand
TCCTGGCTGATTACTGGATTGAGGCAGGTTTAGGGACGGGGTGAGGGAGTTGGAGGTGCAGGTGAGGGTGGTGTTGGGTTGGGGAGGCGAAGGGGGGGGGGTGTTATGGAATGACGGTCACTGGTTTGATTGCAAAGTCCCCCTAGGAACCCCTGGCCTTCTTCCTCAATCACGGCGTCTGGGCTAGTGTAACTACGGGTGACCCGAGGCAAACACACTGTAATACTTCAAGAGACATGTGAAACCAATACACACACACAAACACATTGTAATACTTCAAGAGACATGTGAAACCAATACTCACACACAAACACACTGGCACGCACACCATAACTACAGACTCACACTTTGTATGTGCTTACTAACAAACTCAGACACACACACTCACGCATACTCCATCACACACACACCCACGCATTCCTACCAAAAAGCACCTGCAATGAATAGACATTAACAAAGACGTGAAAACACAAAAATGGGTATGAACACACACACACACACACACACACACACACACACACACACACACACACACACACACACACACACACAGAAACACCTATGTTTGACACTGGGAAGTACAGAACCTGCTTTGCTTTTGCAAACCACTACAATAATACAATTGTATCTGTCCATGTTTTAATGCTGGGGAGTCACTCATGGCCAATTTGAAACTTGCAAGAATAATGTCAGACCCTCACCTCCCATCTGTTACAAACTATACACACACATCTATGCACTATATACACATACACATTCTATACAGTGTGCAAAGGAATAATGATACTACTTATCCACACAAAAAACCCTCCTTCCCTCACACACACACACACACATACACACATACACACACACACACACACACATCCGCTTTGTTCCAGAGGCAATCAGATTAGACGTCGACTCCTGATAAATCACTGCCCTACTGTTTATTAAACAAAATGGCTGTGATTAAATTATTAATGACAGAGAGGCAATCATTTGAGAGCCATAACATGGAGAGGAGATTGCAGCCCTCTGGCCGGCAATATAGGTTATTGGTGTGCTTTTGTGTGTGTGAGTGTGTGTGTGTGTGTATGACAGCAAACTGAGATTTTGATTTTGTTAGTACACACTTTGTTGTTTGCATATCCATTTGTGTTAGTGAGTGTATACATTTCTATATGTTCCTATATACAGCTAAAGTGTGTGTGTGTGTGTGCGTGTGTGTGTGTGTGTGTGTGTGTGTGTGTGTGTGTGTGTGTGTGTGTGTGTGTGTGTGTGTGTGTGTGTGTGTGTGTGTGTGTGTGTGTGTGTCTGAAAAGAGAGTATCACAGTGAACATGCACAGGCATACTTGTATGTAGTGGAACTGAAGCGACGCCAAATAAACAACAGCGTTAACAAGTCCCCAGTCATGAGGAGCTCCACACCCGCCCCCCTCCACCAACCCCCCCTCTCTTCATCCACATGGAAGTGCTCACTGCAGGGAGCCCATGAGACATCCGTCTCTGTCACATTAAGGGCGCAAGATGAAAATACAGACTTTTCACAGCTCAAACACTGCCGGTCCAGAAGCTGCTTGTATTACATACTAGCACCCAACCAAAAGAGAGGGACAGAGAGAGAGAGAGAGAGAGAGAGAGAGCAAGAGAGAGGTTGGTTGATGATGTTTCTCTCCAGTGCTGACAGAGGACGGAAGAAAGTAAGAAACTGAAGTTATGGTTCACTGCCGGGGTCAAACTGCCATTCACTGGGTCACCAGCACCCACCCCACCCCCTCATACACCCTTATACACACACACCCTGGCTGTCAGTCAAAGAGTGTTTTTGCATGGGTGTGAGGGTGCCTAAGGAAGAGGTCACTCAGCGTGACCCCAGATCTCCCATGGCGACATGTCTCAGTGACATCATGTAAGGACAAAGGCAGAGTGAGAGAAAACAACCTAGATGAACCGCGAGACGATGGGGGTTGTGTTTTCGAAACGATAACCCTTTCGCCTTCTACCCTCTTACACAGCAATTACACAAAGCTTTCAATGAGAGAGATTCATCTCACGTCCCGAGGCCTCTTGGGCATGTAGAGCTACAGAGCAAACCCCCTTGGTAGCACACCTCTGACATCATCGAGCGGTCTGCAATATGACGCTTCAATATGGTGAAAATGGAACCCATGCTGTTGCTGACTGAGTGAGGGAGAGAGAGAGAGAGTGTGTGAGAGAGAGAAGGAGAGGAAGAGAGGGGGGGGGGGCAGAAAGATAGTGATAAGATAAGGAATTGAATTTCATGTGGGGGAAAACTCATGTGAGGTTAATGTGTATGAGCAAGCAAGAGTGTGTTGTGTATGTGAGAATGTCAGAAGATATTTTTGTGTGCGTGTGTATGTAAGTAAGTACTTACTAACTCTGTGTGTGTATGTGTGTGTGTGTGTGTGTGTGTGTGTGTGTGTGTGTGTGTGTGTGTGTGTGTGTGTGTGTGTGTGTGTGTGTGTGTGTGTGTGTGTGTGTGTGTGTGTGTGTGTG
>NC_137922.1:19966634-20131634 GCF_963457725.1 Sprattus sprattus | reverse complement strand
ACAAGCCAATAAAATTAAACAGCTGTCATTCTCTGTCTCAGTAACTCTGTGAGTGGGGTTCTACAGGCGCAGCTGGTACTGTTGGGTATGTGTGTGTTTGCCTGTGTGTGTTTGCGTGCATGTGTATGTGTGTGTGTGTGTATGTGCTGGGAACGGGAGGGCGGGGGGGTAGTGGGTACCTGCTTCCTGTCCTCCACAGCAGATGGGCCCTGCTTATTGAGAACAGGGGTGCAGACGTCGCCAGCCCCATTCAGAGCCCCTCCCTCCCCAGAGAGCCAAATTAGAGTTCCCCGAGAGCCAAATTAGCCTCCATTAACTAAGTTACGCTGAAAACGGAACAAGGGGAAGTGATCGGTATGGGGTCGACCGGTCCAGGACCTGTCCTTTCATTTCTCAGTCTTTGTCTAACTGCTCATCATGCCATTGAATACCAGCCTGAGACTCCAACAATAGATCAGTGGACAAAGGAGAAAACGAATCTTCATCAGAGGCAGCCATAGGCTATATTTCAGTAGGGCTATTATCATAAAGGCTTTTATTTCATTACGCTGAATGAATGCAGCACATTTCAAAGCAGTTAGAGTGTGTTGTTGTTTCATTGTTCAGGGGTAATGTGGCGGGGCTCTCTTTTTGTGCGACTGCGCCGCAGATGTCACGTCCAGATGACAGGAAAATCACTCACAGCCTGGCCCGCTCCAAATAAGGTTTCAGACGTTTGAATATTCAAAGCTCATTTAAATGGGTCCCCATTGCTCCTGACAGACCAATCTTCTATCTAATCACCACAACAAAAAATCTGTCTTCATTTCTGGTCTTGAGCCGCACAATACCATTGCTTAGTCAGCAGCGACGACAGCACAGCCCTAAGCAAAGGCAGCCGCAGCTTCTCTCTGTGGGCTACTAAACACTTATCAGCGCTGCTACCAAAACAGCCTGCAGCTTGCTAAACATGAGAGGAGGAGAGGAGCTGGTTGGCTGGCTGGCTGTCTGGTGTGAGACCAGGTGTTGCAGAGTAGAGGGGTGAACGAGTTAGAGATGGAGAAAAAGATTGTGTGTGATAGAGAGAGAGAGAGAAAGAGAGAGGGAGAGAGAAAGAGAGAGAAAAGAGGTTTGAAGGAGGGGAAGAGCAAACTGCATTGTCGCACTAGTCCAGCTGTGCTGTGCTCTCAGCAGAATCAGGCAAGATCGCTCCTTGCTGGTGGTGCTGATGGCTATGTGTGATGTGCAGTTGCACCTCCGTCAGTAGGGCACCACCTGCCACTTCACACGCTCAAGGTGTAGCTTCTGAACTGCTGCTGGCATCCCTGGGTGATATAAATATCTCTGTCACGGAAGAAATTGGCAAGTGTCTTATTTCATGACGGTAACCAAAGCAACCCTGTCGCCTAATGTATATGACAGTGGTGATATCTTATTGATGTAACGAAATAACCTGTTCTATGTGTATATCAGTTACACTATTAGCGCAGTAACAACGTCTGTTAAATGCTGTAATGATACGCTGGACAAAATCTATTTCATACTGTCCAGTTTTTGATGGAATAATAATTGGGGAATCATTATTGTCCACTTTAGCCACTACAGGGATGTGTTGTTCGGACCTCATGGCTTGACAAAGAAACCGGCCACCTGTACAGCAGTGTGGGAATTAGAGCTCTCAGGGCAGATATAGTCATCCTTTCACTCTTTATGCTTCTCTCCGTGTCAGAACCTCAAAAAGAAAACACACATACATTAGAGACATCATCATATGACAGATCATATGACAATATAAACATTCACTAAACCCATCGGCATGACTTTATAAGCTCTTAGATTGTATACGTATGCCTCCTAAGGCCTAGTAATCACACCCCGAATTGGAAACGCATGTCCACCTGAACCGTTGCGGATTATTTTATCGATCAGTCATGTAACTGTACACCGCACAAAAGCTCAAACATCATCTTTCGCTGCAAGACTGAAACAGAAAACAGATTTGCAGAGCGTCCTGGGGGGCCTATTGTGTCCGTTGTCACAGTCAATGGCATCTGACAGAACATTTATCAGACCAAATGTCCCCCCACCTGCTTCAGGCCTCTGTAACTCTGGGCACAACCATGGAACCACCACATAAACTAAAACATTTGGTGCGGTAATATTGTAAGACGGGAACAAAAGATGTATGTGTTTCTGTGTGTGTGTGTGTGTGTGTGTGTGTGTGTGTGTGTGTGTGTGTGTGTGTGTGTGTGTGTGTGTGTGTGTGTGTGTGTGTGTGTGTGGATGTGTGTGTGTGTGGGGGTGTGTGTGTGTGTGTGTGTGTGTGTGTGTGTGTGTGTGTGTGTGTGTGTGTGTGTGTGTGTGTGTGTGTGTGTGTGTGTGTGCGGGCGGGCGGGCGTATGAGAGGGGGCTTTCCTTGGTGGGGGAGAAAAACTGAGATTTTATCATGTTTGTCTTTCTGTCTCTGAGGTCTTGTGCATGTCAGTGACTGTGACTTTCTGAAATATAAACAGTAAAAAGAGGATATGTGATGTGTGTGAATGTGCAGTGAACACTTCTGTGTGGATTAAGATCATATCTTATATTTGTCTTGTGATCTCTGTGACCTTCTGTTTTCCTTGAATCAGAAAACTAAGCAAAGTTTGATGAAAAATACAAAAGAATGCAGAGGATATATGTGTATGGAAGCAGAGGAGGTCAAAGGGCATGGAGAAAATAAACACAGGGGGTCGACATGAACACCTGTGGGGCAGCAAAATAAAACACAATATGAGAAGATAAACGTCAATGATGCTGAAATGAAAAAGCTAAAACACCCCAGTGAAACAGTCAGTTTAAATAACAGCTAGAACAGATGACAGGTCTTCACCCTTGTGCATTTCCATTCAACCCCACTAGGGGAGTATGTCTCCTCTGGTGAGATCAAGAAGCTCAGCAAGTTGAACTGTCACAGGTGTGTCATAATTGGGCTAATGCTGTGGGAGGGGCTTGGAATGGTGTGGATCAATTAAGGAAGAGGGCCATGAGAATACAAGAGGGAGCTGCTTCCATGGAGGCACTCTTCCCAAATCAATCATGACTAAGCAGACTCTTCGTACCGCGTGCGTGGTGTTTGTTTCTCTTGGATTATTTTGCGATGCGCAGCAGTGGAACATGCCCATGCTGCTTAGAGGACTCAATAAACCTCCCACACTGTCTGACCTGAGCCAAGCCCTATTAGAGACTAATCAGTTGGAACCCAGCAGCCCTGCTCAGAATATCTCTGTAGCGACACCTAAACCTCGACAGCTGAAACCAGATCTGGTGCTGGTTGAATCTGCAGAGCCTGCACAATTTCAACCCAGAGGAAGTTCACCACCTCGGTACCAACCAAAACCAATGAGAACAGCTCAAGGCTCAAAGACTCTAGAACCCAAGCAGCCAGCTGAACCTCAACAGCTGGATCCAGATCTGGTGCTGGTTGAATCTGCCGAGCCTGCACACTTTCAACCCAGAGGACGTCAACCACCTCGGTACCGACCAAAACCAATGAACACAGCTCAAGGCTCAAAGATTCTAGAACCCAAGCAGCCAGCTGTAGCACAAGGACCTTTAGAACCATACAAGCCAGGTAAACCCACAGAACATTCTAGGCCCCAGGAGCCAGCCAAAGAACCTTCTCTAGACTGGATGAAGAGAGAGGTACTGGACACAAACCAAAACCTTCAGTCATTGGGCTTCAAGAATCCTGTGCAAGGCCCGGCGTTGAACCCAGTGACTGTAGCATCTGAAAAGGCCCCAAGCTTTGCGCTTAGGCAGCCTGAAGCGGCCCAGACCGTTGGGGTGGAGTGCAGGGAGTCATCAGTTCAAGTTCAAGTGTACCAAGACCTTCTAGGAAATGGTCAGTTCATCAATCCAGCTGACCTTACGTTGGGAGGCTGCCAGGCGGTGGGCTTTGACGATCAGGCGCAGGTCCTGGTCTTCGAGTCGGAGCTCCAAGGATGTGGCAGTGAAATTACGGTGAGATATTTCCACTGCTGACACAATGTGCGAGAATGACATGTTACGTTTCAGGCTGTATTGCAATTTCATATTTGATATTGCTGAAGTCCAATTAATGACTCTATCTACAGATAACTGAGGATAAACTCACTTATATGTTCACTCTGGTCTACAATCCAAGTCCACTACTGGACAGTCCTATTGTCAGGACCAACGAGGCGTCGGTTGCTGTGGAGTGTGTCTATCCCAGGTAAGAGAGGGTTTAACTGCAGTGCTGGCAGTATCTTCATACTCTTAGTCTGGTAAAACACTGCTGTCTGGGGTTGTAGTCCTTGACCCTAAGCACACCACAGTTTCTGTATGCATATTTCTTAGCATAGGTTATGCATGTTGAAAGGTGCACACATGTACTGTGTATGCACTGTGCCTGCAGACACACTCTGATACAGGTATGTATTGTGCCTGCAGGAAACACAATGTAAGCAGCGGTGCTTTGAAGCCCACATGGGTGCCCTATGCCTCAACCAAACAGACAGAGGAGGTTTTGATCTTCTCTCTTCATCTAATGACTGGTATGGAAAGTAGTCCGCTCCTCGCTGCCTTCAAATGCAGCCATTGAACTACAGCTCTTTTTGCTCTGTTTTACATTAAAAAAAGACCAAAACTATATATTGTTTAGTGTTATTGACATTTACATTCCTAATTACACAAAATGGTTAATTTTTAACTAATGGATGTAAAATGTTCTCTGCAGATGACTGGCAATTTGAGAGGCCCTCCAGTATCTACTTCCTGGGTGGCGTCATGAATGTGGAAGCGTCAGTTCTACAGGCTCATCATGAGCCGCTACGAGTGTTTGTGGACAGCTGTGTGGCCACTACAGGCCCCGATATGAATTCTGTCCCAAGATACTCTTTCATAGAGAACTATGGGTCTGTATAAGGTTGGCTAGCCCTCCTCCAAAATGGTTATATGAAAAGAAATCCATAAACTGTGAAACTCAAATATGATATTGCTTTTCCTCAGATGCTTCACTGACGCCCGGCAGACGCAATCTCACTCTCAGTTTATGCCACGGGTTCAGGACAACAAGCTGCAATTCCAACTGGGAACGTTTAGGTTCCATCAGCAAGATACAGGTTCTGTAAGTGAAAGGTGATTGGTAAAATGGTGGAGCATGGGTCTGACTTCATTTTGATTTTCATGATGAACAATCAGCTTATGCTGTTGACACTAGAATATATACAGGTTTAGATCTGAGCCCAGGGTTAAGGTAGGGGCAGATTATGGTCATGGGTAGTTGATATCACATAACTGACCGTTAAAATAGTCTTACCCATCATCTTTTCCTTTTTCATCTCAAACCAACACAGAGCAAATGAAAGCTAATTTATAGGAGCACAGTGGAGATGTTTAGTTCAATTTCAGTAATGGAAAGAGAACGATCATCCTGTTGTTGTAATCTAAAATCAAGGAAATAAATAACTGTAATTTTTAAGTAATGTTTGGAAAGTAAAGTTATTTAACATTGTGTCATTTTTGACTGCAGATCTACATTACCTGCCATCTAAAGGCAACCTTTGCAACCACGCCAATCGACTCTGTGCACAAAGGCTGTTCATTTTCAGCTGAAAGGAGCAGGTTTGTCAGACAACATCCTACAGATTACCTAAGATGTCTACCAACCGACATATTCTGATGTCTGTCTTCCCGCAGGTGGATGTCTGCTGATGACGGGGACGAGGTGTGTGGCTGCTGCGACTCCAGCTGTGGCGGCAGAAAAGTCAGAAGTCTTGATGGTATCATGTCCTACTCCTCCTATTGTTGTTGCTATGCTAACAACCACCAACAGTTGCACAAGCAGAGGATGTGCATGATGTGAAAAGCGTGTTGGCATTAAAAAAAATAAAAAGTGTTATTGTTTTAAGCGTAAGTTTTGAGTGAGTGTTTTAACACTTCACACATTTTGTGTAAAGCGTGTTAGCATTTTTTATTTTTAAAGTGTTAAGTCAGCGTCCACAGTGCCGGAACACCACACACATAAATGCTCCCTTCTTAATCCGCAGGTTTAACATATAAAGGCAAAGCCGTCCTTGGCCCTGTCACTGTCCAGGACAGACCTGTGCAGGAGAGGCTGGAGGCATCACCTGAGATCCAGGAATCACCAAGTAAGATCAGTAAAAGTCCTATGTATTTGGGTTTTGAGATCAGTAAATGTCCTATGTATTTGGGTTTTAAGATCAGTAAAGGTCCTATGTATTTGGCTTTTAAGGGTGAACATGGTCTTGGCCTGTTGAAATGGTAGTACTTCAATGTTTCATATCATTATGCCCATGTCCTTTCTAGATGTTTCCATTGAGGTTGTGGTGTTGGGTGGGGTCGTTGCGGCAGCTGTGGTTGTGTGCCTAATGGCACTGGGATCCATGCTGTGCAGGAGACTCCACAAACCCACCGTCCCATCATGTGTCCGCACCTAATAAAAACATTTTAGTCATCCGTTTTGGTTTGGCGACTCATCATTCTTCTGCATTGGTTGATTTACTATGCTTAGTCGTCCCTACAGTTTCATGTTTTTTGAGACGGTTAAAGGCTACAAACATTAATTTAAAAAAAAAATCTTCCACATGTAATGGGGTTCAACATGGCTATTACATCCACACGGTTGGATGAATCTCATGCTACATTGTGTACACTGTGTACAAACCCATCTGTAATTCATCTTGGGGGTAGACCCACAGACAGGGCTTTCCAACAGCAGGAGCCTTGATTGAAAATATGGAACAGCACCTGCCCTAAAGCATGGTTCTCACTGCCCATGAACTCTGAAGCTGTAAATGAAGAGCTTTCCTGAACTATAAAGGAGGACAATATATTTCAAAAAAAAAAACTAAACACATTTTACTGCTTGCAGCGTGGCTCTGAGCCATAACAGATAGTGCCTCCTCTGTGATATCAAGCGCATGACGAGCAGCAATACATGAACCAGGGAAGAAAAATAGATGTAATTAAAAAGGCCATAAAAACGACACCAGCGGTGCTTCATTCATGGAGAGAGCGACGCTGCTGTTTAATAGGCTGGATGCTGCTCCGCTTGGCAGCACTCGGCACTAAGAGCAGCCAGCACCAACCCGCCGGGGTCACGAAACACATGTTTAATGGCACACCAGTGTTCCACCACGCCGCCGCAACACCACCCCTCCTGCATTTCAAATCCAGAGTTGTTTGGGTTTTTTATTTTTTCCCTTCTCTTTTTTCCGTACCCTGAGATGGAGAGAATGCTGAATTAAAGAGAGCAGTGTGAGAACCTTGTGGAGGGTCAAGGCTCAGGCTTTTTGTGTGCCATAATGGAGATGGAAATGCTGGGAAAATAAGGGTCTTGATGCTGGAAATGCCCTGCTTGTGTTTCACATACTTGTTTGTCTCTGGCTCAGGGAACAGTGTTCTGTGATGGTCCGAATAAGTACGGCTCATTTTACTGGGTGTTTAGCAAGCCCAAGAATGCTGCCATACATGTTCTCTGCGAAGTGGCTATCAGCAGCTCTATCTCAGGGCAAAGGGGCTGTTTGAATTGGCTGAGGGTGCATAGGGGAAGTTACACTAGCGCAGATCTTAACCGAGATTCATGCTTTGTTTTCTCTGGCTGAAATAACACCTGGAAGAAAGACAATAAACAATCCGGGGCGATGTATAATTCAACACGGCGCTGCAATAACACCTTCTCTCACCCATATCACTTCCCCCTCGTGTTCCTGCATCTCTCAGGCTCCCACATTTACAGGCTCAAGCTCTGTGTAAATATATGCTTTACATTCAGATTCCGCCATTGATTCTGGACTCTGCATCCACACACACTTGGACCAGACCTCAGAAGATCTTTTCTTACCAAACTTTTGGCTCAAACTAAAACGTGAAAGTTATGCATGAAAAAAGAATCACTCTCAAAAGATTTTTTGCACATCAATCAAACGATATGTATAACAAAGGTGAGAGGGGTGGTATTGTTACCAGCCTCTTAAAATAAAACACTAATCCATCTCATGAGCACATGATCCAAGGTATTGCAAGAGCTTGGATTTAACGCAGAGGGGGGTCATGATTTGCCTCCACTATGGACTTCAAAGCTTGTCGAACGAAGGAGGACATATGAGATCAAGGCTCACCCTCAGACAGACGGTTGCAATTTTGCCAAGTGCTCTCAGGCCAGCCATGACACATGGTTAAGAGGCCAGGTCTGCAGGCCGGGGATACTTCCTCTCCTTTATTTCAATGCTGTCCGTTTGATGTGCAGTGAAGTACCCCAAACCTCCATCCCCACTAATCCAGGCTCTTACTCCAGAAAGGGGATTGAGTAGCACTTTTTATTTCCTGCTTCTGATTTCGGGGGGATGCAAAGCAAGAATGCTTTAGAAAAAAATGAAGAAGCAAGAATGCTTTAGAGTGACGATACATTTCCCTTTGCCAACTTAACGTTCATCTGTTGCTGTTAGTAGTTGCAGGGCTTCGAGTTCCGCTCTCCTCCACACAAAGGATAAAGAAGAACACAGAGAGAAGTGGCTTTGGGTG
The DNA here is from genome assembly GCF_963457725.1 of Sprattus sprattus. NCBI lineage: Eukaryota > Metazoa > Chordata > Actinopteri > Clupeiformes > Clupeidae > Sprattus > Sprattus sprattus. The sequence continues at coordinate 20,123,111 of NC_137922.1, read as the reverse complement.
ACTGAATGCCCCCTGTCAAAGATGGAGACGACTCCTGTCAGAACTCCTAATTACCCCCTTAATTAAGATCCTGGTTGACAAAAAAAGCTTGATAATAAAGGAAGTGATTTAATTACTCTAGTCGTGCAGCCCTTAGTTCCAGACACTCAGGAAACAATTAAATCCCTCTTAACCTCCTTAATGGCTTTCAGAGAGTCTGGACCAGTCTGATTTATTCTATTAATAACACATAGATTATGAGTGATCACCAACTACTCTCAATGAGGCAAAAATATGTTAATGGTTTGAGGAAATGATGCCCCGGACAATTTGCTTAGAAAGAAAGAAGAAGAATATAATACAATATCTGCTTGTTAATGTTGACAGGGATGATCTCATTAGTTTGTCATCTAACCATCAAATGCTTCGGGGAATAGACAGTGCCAGTTCTTATCAGAGGTTTCCATCATGTTAAAATAATCAAAATGTCCAATAATGCATCAATAAAAAGGATCAATGAAGAGTCAGCAAGAGGCTGTTTGTGTGAGAAAGGGATGTCCTCTTTGGTATGTCTGGCTATCAGTCTTTCCACTGGTCTGGTGTCTGGTCACTTCCTGATTAAAGGGCCCAATCTTCTTCCTGAGGGACACAGGAAGAGGCGTGCAGACTGACTTTTGACCCAGAAAACAAGACCCATTGATCACCTCACACAGAGCATACACACTCACGACCACACATGGACACAGTGGACACACACACACACACACACACACACACACACATGCACAGGCCTATCACAGTCAATAGAAAAAAATGGTTTAAGTATTTATCTCATAAACTAGTTTATATTTCTGTATTATACATGCATTATATTATCTCTTGAAATTGCTTGGAATCACACATATACCAAAAAAACATGCATCTCACCCAGCTCACCACTGCAAAAATAATATAAACATGAAATATGTGCCAACAAACACTGGACCAAAGGTAAAGATACTGTTGTACAGATGTTTGCTTGATTCCCAGGTTTTCGTTCCAGGCCAAGTCAACAAGACCTGCTCTGAAATCAGTTATCTAAATGAAAGAGATTCCTCACAAATAAACCACGAACCCTAGGAACTGTGTACACAGTGATGGTTGACATAGATACCATATGCTGTTTAATGTAGGCTTTTCTTTCGTTCTCCCTTTCTTGCTCTTCCACAGAAAGCGATTTTGGTTTCTAAGCAAACCTGGCATCGTGCCTGGGGCTGGTTGGGCAGGAACCTCAAAAACATTACAAAAGAAAAGCAGCGTTGTTGCTCCATGTTGAATGAGGCTTTAGCAGAGCTTTGGACTTCAAACCTAGAGGGTTTGCAAACTATTTCGAACAGTCCCAATGTGTGTCCCACTGTAAACAGAATAGTTCACTCGAAGTTGAATACTTCAGAGTGGGCACAGATGCAAGAGGCTGAAGGCATATTTTGTTGAAAGCATTTAACTTAATCTGCCAGTGTAAAGAGTTTTACCATTGCAAATGTCCTACAATAAGATGCTTAAGTCACACTGTAACTGCACAATATTCAATTTCAGTTTATACGGGAGCATAAAGGTCTTTGCATAAAACATGATGTGTTTGCTCTAAGAGTTTGATTCTCTACCACAGGCCTTCCAGGTGACTTGTGCTTGTGCCTATCTATCTGTGTGTGTGTGTGTGTGTGTGTGTGTGTGTGTGTGTGTGTGTGTGTGTGTGTGTGTGTGTGTGTGTGTGTCAAAATTACCACCCTAACTTGGAAACAGGGTATAGGAAATGTAGGGCTCTGTATCCCATGGGGGCCCCAAAATGTGTCTGCGCCCCACATTAATGTTTGCATTCAGTGTTTGTCCATGTCCTGCAGAGCGTGACCTGAAATCCTGACTGGCATGTTGACGGTACATCAGCACGACATTAAAATGCATTCATCTCTACACAAATGCTGCCAAAAAGTACTGCCTGAAAAAATAAAGGCTACTCCGCATTCAAAACGCGACGAGACAACTGCTCCCTTCGGACCCGTCAGCAGTGAAAGCTGTCAGCACCTTTCTTTCATTCCGCTGTGTGGCGACGCAGAATCCCTTATGGGATCCATGATATCCTGGTCTATCAAGTTGGATCGTAACCAGGTCTTTGAGCGAAGCTCAAATGAAGTGAGTCTGTTTTGGGGTTAAATCTACAGAGAGAAGAGAGGCTTCCTGTCTATCTGTCACCAGCCTATAAAACAGGCTTCCTGCTCGCTTCAGGTATGAAAACAGGATTTACCGTTAACTCATGAACGGTCTTTACTGTACAAATCTATCAACGTCTCTTCACACTCATGCGTGAGATTCAGCAATATTACTTTTAGTGCTCCATGGGTGAGAATATGACCCAATATCCACAACAAAACATTGAAGGCTACGTCTGCTTAAGCAGACCAAGGGTTTACACTTCACATAAATAAATGCAGTTTACAGCCCTGCCAGGTCTGCAAACGCTGACTGGGTTTAAAACGTAGGAAAAGCAGTCAACCCACTGCGTGGTCAAACGTACAGAAGAGCAATACTGCCTTCTGCAGTTCAAAATAGAAAACAGCAAGCACGCAACAACGCATGATGAATAATCTATTCATGTCATCCATAGATTTATTTACTGGAGGGCTATATGTGACACTAAATGTAACAATTAAACTATTAATGAATCTCATTACAACTACAGACTTGTACAAGTCACCAATGTGTGACATTGGTAGTGTTATCTATAAAGAAAGTCTGCCTTGTAGGCTATGAACAATAAGTTATTTAAAGTAGGTTACTTTAGTAGCCTACTAAACGGTTATTTTTGACGATTTGGGGACTCTGCATTGGTATGACGTAGTTGGCGACGTTAAGTTGTTGTTGTCGTCATAAAGGCTTTAAGATTATATAAGATGCGCATGTCTATCATCATCAGTCGGGACTTTCACCAAACTTTTCAGCGGGCGCTCTGAGATGTAACAGCTCAAAACTGTAACTGATGTAATTGCTCAAAACTGACGGTTGTGTCGAAAATCTGCTGGTAGGCAGGAGGGGTTCGGTGGGCTTCCAGGCATATTCGGCTGGACCGTGGCTATTTTGAACTGGCTTGGAGCCATGTTCAACTTAAATATTTTTAACTTCCTTGATCCTGAGCCCCCTGTGCTGTCTGCTGTAGATGTTGCTGTCCAGACCCTTGGAAATCATATGGGCACTCTCCTTCTTCTACTCATATACATTATTTTGCACCTTAGTACAAATTATTTATCTGTGTTTTTAAAGGTAAGATCACTTCTGAAATTTTGGTTCCAACTACTGCATGACCTCTACTTAAATTAACCTTGGACATGTGTAAAGAACTCACCACAATGTCATTTCTTATGTTATATAATGTTATTTTATTTATACAGGATGAAACCTTTGATGACATGGTCTTGTGAGTATTTATTGTTTAAACGCACAAGTCATTTCAGTTTTTAAATTAAATTAAATGGCTTCCTTTAAAGTCATTAATATGGAACGTATTTGTTTATTTGTACAGCGATCCACTCCACAAATGGGCCGAGCGCAGTTTTATGGACAGTAGTGAATGCACCCTCAGGCTCTCCCTCTCTCACCTGAGTCGGATAGAATATTTACTGGAGGCTGATGGCTCCTCGGAGGATTCTTCAGACATCACCTGTGCTGGGTCTTGCCATGAGCAGGCCACTTCCTGTAGGGGTGGCAACACTAAAAGCAGGGAGGATGGAGACCTGAGTGTCACCGCAAGACATGGCTCAGGTCAACTAAAGATCCCTCTTTGGGCGCAGCTGCCGTTGGATCGTCTGCCATGCGGTGAGCCCATGGATGATATGGAGCCTTTGGCAACATCTACTTTTAACCAGGCCAACCAAGAACAATCGCAGGAACCCAAGACAGTGAGTCTGTCACACTGTGAGAGACGCATCAAAAACAAATTTGCCCACAAGCGCTGGAGACTGGCCTTCTTGATGATCCAAATTGTGAGGATGCTTCTGCTACCAGCAAGGCTTAAAACACGAGCGCCAACTTCTCTCAGAATCAAAACCAAGACTGTGAGAACAGCCACCAGGCTTCCTTGTTTCCTCACAGGGTCAAAGATTGAGGCAGCAAACTCCAACCCCAAACCCATCCTGATGTTCTCCCAAGTCATCAGACCGTCCTTCATCCCTGACATGGTCCGGCAGAGGCTGGAGGCTCACGTGCGCCGTAAGATGAGCCAGCGCCTGTGGGGCTTTCCCAATCTGGTCATCAAGTATGTGGGAGGCCATGTGGTCCTACTGAGTGCCAGTAATGGCAGGTCTGTGTGCAGTGCTGTAAAGCATCAGCTCTTCAAGGCACAAATCGGCCTGTGCTTGAAAAGGGGAACTGAAGTCACTGAGAAATTACAGAACCTGTCAAAGCCCCCCAGGAAGGAGACGGGTGTGCTGATTTGTAACAAACAGCTTGCAGAACACCCTGAAATCCTCATGAGAGCAGCCACTCCATCCATTGTTCTGGATGGTATGTTGGAGGAAGTGACATCAGTCAAGAAGAGGCTCAAGAACAAACTCAGGAGGAAATTCTTGGAGGTAAAACTCTCCCGAATTCCAGGAAAGGTGCTTCAGTCATACCACACAGCGGCATACATTGCTAAACAGCAAAAGACCCGTCCAGCTTTGACACAGCAGAGCTCCCCCTGCAGGCTAAGACAGAGAGTTCCTTTCTTGAGAAGAAAGACTCTACCATTTATAAGTCAGGAAGACCTGAGCCGCATAGATCTCAACCTGAAACTTAAGCACACCGAACACCAGCAGGGGAAGTCAACATATTACACCCTCTCTCTAGAAAAAATGGTTGGAATAAACTAGATAAATATTTCAATAACTGAATAAACATTTGCATTGAAAGCACCTGTGTCAGTGTATATACGGCACATACACATACAGTATATTTAGGTTTGTTTTTTTTGCTATTAAGTTAATCATAGGCTTATAACTTAATTTAATACTTTACATTTCACACTACCTTTTTAAATTATAATGTACAATTTGCAGTTTTAAAGATGAATCACTGTAGATTATTAGATTAGGTATTAATAATTCATTATTCAACCTAATCAACATTTTCCTAATTGAATGCGTATAAATATTTTCCTGGGATATTTTAAATAAAACTGAGCAAATGAAGAAGTAAAAATGATGGCAATATTTTAAATAAATATTATAACAGTATTAGCAAATAACAGTGTCAAAAACCACAGTAAGCTAAGTTACATAAACCTGTCAGTAGTTTGATACATTAGAAGCTACTTTCAGTTAAACAAACTGCATGCCAAGTGAATGCAATTTTAGTGATCAACACAACTGTCAGTCAGATAAAAACAGTTGAATGGATGAAATTCAATCACCTTTACGTGTGTTCGTTTGTGTTGGATGCCATTGACGTTGAAAGGAACGTTTTCTTTGGATTACAAAGAAGGCATCTGAAAACATATTTAATTTCACTCGTCTCGTATAAAGTGACGTTCTTTTGAAGGTATGGCTGTTGATTCAGGTATTCAAACGCAGATGAAAACAAATGAATGCAGAAGACCTCGCCTACCTTCATCTTTCGTCTATTTCGTGCATTTTCGCAATTCGATTCCCTGAGCAGACAGCACGGGCTTTTCACTTTTTAACTTTCATCATCTTCAGCTGTATCTAAATATCAACAGCATTCTAGTTATCCGGTTGTCTAGAATCTTCATGCAAACTACCCATTTAAAATTAAGGGAGAATTCATGTTAAATGTATGAGCAGCGTCTGGTGTACTTGAAATGACGATATCTATCTATCTTTCTATTTTCACTCTTCTCGACTAAAGTGACGTACTGCTTAATTTTTGTGTTTGATGGCTGCAGGGAAGCCTGTTATGAATGAACGTCAGAAAAGTCCAGGATAAACTAGCTTTCGGGGCACTACTGCGCTACTTGATCAATAAAAGAGCTTAGCTACTGAAAAGTTACTTGGTTTTGTAAATAGCTACAAGTAGTGACTGTGACGCTACTGCCCATCACTGCTTATGTATCCTGCAAGATCCATTGCTTTTGCACCATACGACTGATTTAGACAATAGCAACAAGTTATGCAAGGCGATAACAACCAGTAGTGGGTCTCCCCCTTAACGTCGTCAGTGTCATGTATGATAGGACGTCTGAGAGCGATCCGCTGATCTGTCACGGTAGTTGGCTGTTTTGGTTACGGGGACTCCATGGACAGTGGGGGCCTTAGAATATAATCTTTGTCCCAGCCTGCCAGACGTAGTAGGGGTGTTTATTTTAGGCCATTTGAAGGTAGCGTAGCATAGCAGTTCAATTAAGACACACTGGTCAGCTAGCAACCATAAGCAATAAGAGAATGAGAACAGAATGATATAAGCAATTTCATACATAAATTGGACGACAGGACTACACCTTCTGTTGTCCTTACAGAAACCAGACTGTTCAGGAACAGCACAGATAATCTTTGCTGAAACCTAGCTGAAGGGGTAACAAAGTGGCAAACTCTTTCAGATAGGGCGATTAGAACGTTCTGATTACCCTCGCGTCTATCACTAGGTTCTGATACTCCCTACGTCACAAACAAGAAGCGTCAAAAGAGCCTAGGCGCGTCATTAACGTCAGTTGAGGTTTATTCCTAGTAGCGTTTGGTTTTGTTTTCAGGATCAGTATCACCTTTTGGTGTCAGTTATGAATTGCATTTGACCGACCCAGCCACCACATAGGGTGGATACTCGTAAATGTTAACCGCAAATTTTAGATTTCGTGTTCCCAAGCCTTTAAGGCCACTGCCTGAATTAGTTGCAAGTGAGAGGTTTGGACTAATACCATACGATGTCAGTTTTATGATAGCTATTCTCTTCTGTTGCATACTCTGGAGACTCATTGGGTACTGGGGCATCTTGAGTAAGGTAGGCATAAGATTTGACCTGCCTATTATGTGAATAAATGTAGGTTGGTTTTGATTTTCTACATGAGCTCATTACATGTTGTTTTCCTCTTACAGGATGGATCAGAGTCCCTCAGGTAAATGTACTCTTTAAGTTAAACACATATTTCTCTTAGTCCAATCAGTGTTGTTGCAAATAATTATTTCTCTATTCAGGCAGCAGAGAAATTATGACTTCATGAGTGGCATAGACCCCATTCTCAATTTCTACAACAGTACCATACAACAACTGGAAAGGTATGAGGAGCAACTCAAAAAGTGTGGCTTCCAGCAAGACTCGTCAGGTTCTGATTGGTCTTCATCGTGTAACGAGCTGTCAGTGCCAGGATGTAGCAGCCGCCCCATCTCACACTGCAGTGGTGATAGCAGACACTGTGGCTCAAGCACACACTCAAGAAGTAGGAGACACAGCCCTCTGCATCTACACCATCGACAAAGAACCACCAGTCAGACGAGCTTTCACAAAGCCAGCCCTTACCATTTTCCAAAAGAATTAAGGGTTTCTCCCATGCCATTGCCCTTGGAGCATCTACATTGTAGCCAGTCAACTCACTCAAAAGAGAAGCCATATTACTTAGCACCAAGAATATCACCTCTTGATGTGGTATCTGGCAAAAATGAGACGACTGAGAGGTCTGCAGTTCACATTGCAACATGTCAAGCTGAGACTGTAGCCAGGCGAGACACTTCAACCTTCCATGAAGTCAGACTCCAGAGAAAATCTCCCCGCAGGCGTTGGCAGTTTGCCATTTTAATTGTTCAGATAATGTTGATGCTGCTTCCTGCAAGGCTAAGATATGCCCAGAAAGTATCTACAGTGAAGACCACAAAAAAGGATCTGAAAAAAGCCTCCATTCTCGCATCTGCTGCCCCCCCAGTGACCATCAAGCCAACTTCTCAAATGGCCAAAGAATCCTTAAACTCACCGGTGTTCTTACAGAAGCTGGAACTTCACTTGGGCCGTAAGTTGAGCGAACAACTTTGGGGTTTTCCCAAGCTCGTTATCAAGTATGCTGGCGAGCAAATTGTCGATCTGAGATTATCCGGGAGATCAGGTGATGGGAGAGCCACGCAAGGTGAGGGTAAGGCTCAAGTCAGCAAGCTGCAGCCTGGGGCTTGGCTGAAGAAGTTACATCACAGGTATCCAATGGCCCTCGATGACAAGGATGTGCCCAACAACAGTCTAATCATCCAGTTGGCAGAGCATTCAGAGATCCCTGAAACTTTCAATAGAAACCCAGAGATCCTAAAGAACCCTGAAACCCCATACAGAGCTCGACAGGATGATCATCTAGTAAAGAAAATTCACACAAAAAAGGAATGTTACCTGGATATGTGGCTGGAAACTAAACGAGATATGAAACAATTGGAGGCACACATCAGGAGAAGACATAGGCTGGCCAATCGTCACACCTTCCACAGCCGGTCACGTCACTCCCACCTCATGACCATCTCTGCCATCATCTCCACACAGACAACTCAGCCCGACTCAGAGACGAAAGGGCCCCCTCTTAAAAGAAGACAGGCCATAATGTTCATGAACCAGTTCAGCCTGAATCAGATTGAACAGAATTTGACCCTTAAACGTGAGAACCACTTGCAGGGGAAGCAGACTCCCTACACCCTTTCTCTTGAGGAGATGGCTGCCACCTCAACCCAAGATCATTTCTGTGAAGTTGTCCAGATGGAGAATGAGGGAAGAACATCTGCTTCCTGGTTTTCGAATACACCACCATGAAAAAGCCACCCTTTTACATAGCCCACTAACCTCCACACAACCTGTCCCTATGCTCCTAAAAATCAATATATTAATGGTATTTTCTCTGAAAAATAAAAACAAAACAAAAAGAAACCATACTGGGATTGTGGTCTCACATTACAACAACTAGTTTGAATAATAATAAGCAAATAACTGAGGTTACACCTCATTAGTAAGTTTGTCCTGCATTTGCACTGATCAGCTGAGTTAGAATCATTAAAGACATTCTTAAGCAAGGAATGGAAAGGATTTTGTGCTGAAGAGTGAACCATTTAGAAACTGCAACACCACTGATATGGGTTTCTTGAAATGTTTATTTAAGACTGAAGTGTTCATGAAGTTCACCTGGGTCCCTGTACAGTTGAGACTGGTGAGATTCTTCTTTCTTGTGTTTATCGTATTATATCGTCAGCACTCAGAGCAGAGAAACTGAGTTAAGTATGTGACCAGTGCTTATGCTCACTGGGAGTGTCGGAGGGAAGCATACTTCTTCTTGAGGTGACGCTAACATGGTCCGATTCATTTTTTTATCCTAAACCAGTGGGCGGGTGATCAGGTTTGTGTTTAAAAGGCTACTGGCTTTGGGGTAGACCCGTGATGGCCTTTCCATTTCAGGGACACTGTACATGTCTGTGCAGGAGAAGACAGGAAACTCAGTCTGAGTCAAATGCATAATTAAAAGCACTTACATGATCCTACTGTTTCCAATAGAAGTAATTATACAAACTAAACAGCTCACTGTTTACAGAAAAAAATTATACTTAGCGATAAATGTTTTGGCCCTTACTAAAAAAAATGTTAAACTCAAATCTACGTGAGCTCTCCAGAGAATACATATAGCATTACTTCAGTGTACAAAGAAAAAGATCACTGAGAAGTCAAATTAAATACATTTAATAAGGTTTAGGCACCTGGCAGAAGATACACGTTTTATCGGCAGGTTTTTTTCACCAGTTTTGTTGTGTCGGTTTAGTTTAACACACCTCCCAACAGATTCTGCAGCGCTGGAGGCAATGAAGAACCTGGACAGGAGCCAACACGCTCGCTACCTGCCCGGCACAGTCCTACTACAATGATACATCTGGCAAAGGGTGGGTGGCCTGGGAACACGCTGAAGTGTGGCCGAGAAGAAAACACTGTTCTAAGAATTGTGTTGCACCTGACAGAATTCAGTGGCTAGGAATTATTCCCTTGCTTTACGATAAATCATTAAACACTCTATATACCCACAGAGTAAGAGCTTTTTGACAAGGGTAAGCCATGCATTCCAGTTTCACTGTCTCGATCTTCTAGTTTGCTGCTCTGTTGAAGTAGCGGGACGTGAAGAAAGGCTACACAAGATTATACACACATAAATAAACAACACCTAAAGGCTTTGCCTTCGCCCCTAGTGTGTCAGTGATTGGCAATTGCCTCCTGGCAAACACACAGAGCCAAGAAAGAAATACAAAATCTGTCCACCACATCACAAAAAAACTACGGGAGGGGAGTTGAAAAAATGAGGAACATGGCTAAATTGCACTCCAATTATGCAAGTGTTTGTGTCTGTGTGTTTTTCTTTTTGTGCAAGTGTGCATTCCAGCTGTGGCACCACAATTCTAAGTGTGATGTCACAGCTCCGCTTTAAAGGCAAGAGCTACACCAATGAGTCCAGCAACGAGGCCTACGCCTCCCCTCTGTCCCACACCAACTTCAGCCCTATGTTGTGTAGTAGTGTAGCAGTGTGTAAGTGTGTGTGTGTGTGTGTGTGTGTGTGTGGAGGGGGGGGGATGTTTTGAGTGTGTGTGTGTGTGTGTGTGTGAGTGTGTGTTGAGGGGGGTGGGGGAGATGTTTTGAGTGTGTGTGTGTGTGTGTGTGTGTGCAGATGTGTGTGAGAAAACTGGGCTGATTGGCATAAGAGAAGCCTAGAGACAAAAATGTGCAATGGGCTGACTTTGTTGTGCTGTCATGGCAACAGGGGGAATGTGCGCGCACGTGTAATCGTAACTAAAGCCTCCCCACTGGCTCAGGGAGGCTCACCAGCTCCCCTTCTCCTTCTGTCTTTATTTCCCTCTTTTGGACCGCCCCTTTCTGCCGCCGAACTTCCCTCCTCCTCCACCTCCCGGGGCCGAGCCACCGCCGGAGGAGGACTGGGCGGGTGGCGCCGGGGCGGCGGCAATGTTAATCTGACCCTCCTGGATCTCGTGGCGGGCCTCGTCGGGCATCTGGTCGATCTGCCGCTGCGTCTCCAGGTAGAACATGACGTCGCGCAGCTGCTCCTGGAGCTCGCCGATGGCCAGGTCCTTGTGCTGGGCCACCTCGTGCGCCTTCCGCTGCTCGTCCTGCAGCTGGGCCTGCAGCTCCGTCTGGTTGGCGCGCAGGTAGCGGTTCATCTCCTGCTCCTCCCGCAGCTCCTGCGTCAGCTTGGTGACGCGTGTGTTCAGATGGGCGCACCTGAAAAAAAGAGAGGGACAGAAGGGAAGGAGAGAAAAGCAGAGGAATTAGGGGGAATGGAGGGAAGGAAAAGTAAGGAAGAGATGCAGTGAGAGTGAAACAGAGAATTTGTGAGAGCAAAAACAGGAGACTGGGTGTTGGTGTAGGTGTCACAATAACAAGGGCGTTTATTGCCAATAACAGCATGCAGTGGCTAAATGTGAAAGAGGAAAAGCTTGAGGAAACTCCCAGAAGCGTGGAGCAACCACCATCATGAAATGATAAAGACCGCCATTTTTAACACTATCTAAACCATGGTAATATTGTCCTAGTTGTCCTATTGTCCTTCCATGGTTGTTGCATAGTAACACATTTGAGAAATACCACCCTGGCTGGCCACTACTTAATGCTCTGAAGTTGTGAGAATGAGTTAGAAAGATCAGTTAGTAGTACACTATAGTAAATAAATGTTTAGTACGTAAGATGGCTTGTCTTAGTGTGTAACAATGCAGTGTGAAAGTCGTACGTACTTCTTCTCCATGGACTGCTTCTCTTTGGATATCTCGTTCAGCTTGAGCTCCAAATTGTCGCACCTCTCAATAGTCTCCTTGAATTTGGCTTTCATGTTATTAATCTGCAGAAACACAGATGGGTGCATGGGAACATGAGCTTTTGCAACACTATTACGAGCAACAGTATTATCAGCTACATCCGTTAGCAGAATGCTGCTGAGTTTCGTCAGCGGCTGAGTTTTTTCCAGCAACTGTAGGCCACCTTCACTTCTCTCTGTGTCTTGTACTATGATTAGAACCGTAACGGCAAGCAGAAGTAGTCAGCGGACTTCAGATGTTGCCTCAGTCCAAAGTCTGGCACAGGAAGAAAGTTCGGCCAAAATGCAAACTAATGAGCAACATAGCATGCGTGAGAACTGGAAGACAAGCCTTCATGTCGAAACACCCACCTCCTCTGCTGTGTCTTTTTCCAGATGGACAATCTTGTTTTCCCAGTAAATGCGTTGTGACTCCAGTTGGCTGGTCAGCAGGTAGGAATACTGTGGGAAGAAATCATGCGTGCATATTTAATTACTTCCACTTCATGCTAAATCTTGCATGCAGGAATAGAAAGACATCAATTAAGAACCCCACAGCCAACCCATGTATACTGATAAATGCAGTTATAAGATGTTGCTGTAGTTAAAGCAGTAATAACTGCATGCTCATAACTACAGCTAGTTTTAATCTGAAGTCATAGTAACGTTACTAATAGTCACAACCTCAGCAATGTTGTAATCACAGCATTGACGTAACTACAGGCACTGTAATCACTGTAATCAATGTGGTAGATCAACAGCTGTCGCAAACCGGCAGGCAGTCTTGTGGTTATGCTGTAACAAATGTTCCCTCGAACAAATGAGGAACCAATGTCAAGTGCAGTTATGTAGTTGTGGCAGGTGTGGTAGAGCAAACACACGCACGCGCATTATGGTGTGCCAACATTACCTCTACCTCTACCGGACAAATGAGGAACCAATGTCACTAGTACAGTTGTGTCGTTTTGACAGGTGAGGTAGAGCAAACACACACACGCACACACACACGCACACACACACACACACACACACACACACACACACGTATTATGGTGTGCTGACATTACCTCTAGCTGCAGAGCATCGATCTTCTCATCCTGGCACGTGTCTCCTTCACATTCGTACTGCACCATCTTCCCATCCGTCTTGCTGGCCACGAGACGATGGACATAATTATCTTGCCGAGGCACAAAACAAGGCAGCATCAGCAGCAGAGCAACCACTCACAGGTATTAGACCAAACGTTGCTACGTCAGAGGGCTACAGCTTCATTGGCTAGTCTGAACTGCTCCCCCCACCCACCATCGCTATAATGTGCACTAATGGGTCTGAATCATTCTCTGAATCAGCTGAATCATTCTCTCACTCTCCAGAAGGCCATTGCATAGCTTTATTTCCTTTATTTCAGTTATGTCATTTCTGATTTCGTCCAAATTCAGTTTGAAGCAGAAATGTACCTCCGGCGTAGTCCCAGACGCGGTGGTTGGTCAGCTGCATGGCGTAGGTGTGCTGCGTCTCCTCAAAGTGCTTGTAGGCATGGCGACTGACGTACCGGCCACATCCAATATGGCCGCAGATCAGGCAGATCCACAGGTTCTTTTGGAGGGAGGGAGAGGCACGAGAAGAAAAGACGTAACATAATATGATAAACATGTAATGTATGGACAATGCAGACCCAAGACTATCATGGCATCTGCTATCTGTATATTAAATGATCTCCTAGGACAAATACAGATGTACATGTCTGGTGGTGAGATCTACAGTTAATGTAGAAGGTATTCTTTAGTTCATTATAAGTTCTAGGCACTGAAGAACCATTATTATTTACATTTAATGCATGTTTCAAGTAGTTCTTTGACAATTATATTCCTAACCATTGTCAATTATGCAGAGCCTGTTTATGACAACAAAGGTTTTCTGTGTGGAAAATGTTCGTGTATGTATAAGTTATGTGTTCTGTAATGTTTCTATGACACAACACAGCTGAACTGAACTGAGATTAACTGATGGACTGGACCACACGGTTACCTCTTGCACACCGCACTCAAAGCACTTGTTCTCCTCCACAGGCTCTGGAGTCTGGCAGTATCTGCAGACAGGACACCTAGAAGAGCAACAGCAAAGACCAGAGGCTCTTAAATACCCACGCGACATCACACCACTGGACCTCTTCTGCATGCTCAGTGTTCACAGGTGCATTGTGCAAACAGGCGGAGGACAATGCCAGTGCCACACTGTTCACCTGTGACATGAAAACCTGCCCATCATAATGGCACAAAGGCGCAACACTGACACCAACGCAAAGCATTTGTTTACTAGAATCGGAACGAAGCGGCCGGGCCATTCTGGTTAGACAAGAGAGTCAAGACGAAACCATAGAAGCTCTGAATGCTTATAGATGTGTAGGTATGTGTGTAAGCCTGTTTTTTTGTGTGTGTGTGTGTGTGTGTGTGTGTGTGTGAGAGAGTCTGACTGCAAGTCAAGTTTAGTTTGGCAGAAAATGAATGCCAGCGTTTTAAATGTGGGTTCATGGCCCATCAGTATGAATGCTCGGGTGGTTGTGGATCACCCCTCAGTGCACTTACATCAGCACCAGAATCAGGGATGGGCAAAAATGACGAGTCAAAATATTCAGTTCAGCCACCATGACATCAAAATAAAACTAAACTAACGTATTTTGTACTTTTTAACCACAAAAAATATTTCCAAGGCAACATGTCATATCACAAACCTCTACTCTTCATTAGCATATTTGATCTCTTGATAATATTTGACAGCTTGTCACTGCTTAACAAGGCACATTACAAATCTGTTTTGAGAAGCACTGTATCATCCCAGAAGTACTCAAGCCAGCTAGATGACCGTAGCCATGTAAAGAAGTCAAAAACTTTCATCAAAGTTGTCATCCATTCAGAGAGTGACAAAAACTCTCAATGCCTGCACCCTTCTATATTTTACACACAGGCACAAATTTAGTCTCTTTTCTGTCCGTTTTTGTTGAGCAGCTCTTGTCGCTTGGATTATGAATTGGCCTTCCACTAAATCAGATAAGACAAGAGAGACATCCATCTTTCACTTGCCTTCATACGTGTCTTAAACAGGCATAGGCCAAGCACTCAGCACACTGTTCAATCTCCCAGATGGCAAGCAAATGCATGCATGTGACATCATTGTTTATTATACGCCTCTTCAGAATGTTCCAAAAAGTACCGTTGATTTGAATGGGCCATCCCAACGTTCTACCCTACATTATTTCCTGCTAACAGACCGCTGCGAAAAGATAATGACCGCTGTCATTGGCAACGGGTTTTGTGCTTCTAATTCACATCTTTCATATCATTCCACAAGAAGTCCGGTCATTTTAACTTAACAGACTCATGGTAATTTGAAGTCAGCAAGTAATGGGTTGCTATGCTGCGCGTCTGGGTGTTGTTCGCCCCGTCGGGATTTATTTTTGGATAATGACCTCCGGACAATACATTATCCCTTTCGTATTGGGTGCAAAATGCAAAATACTGCACAATGCACTATGTGGCAGGATGCCAGTATGACAACTCGCTCCCCATAAGGTTATATCTGTCCTAGCCTCATATTCAAATCACCACATCATGCTGCTGATGCTATAGTCTGTAATAAGTTAGCGGATTCAAAATGTCAGAGCTGATTGATAGCAACTATGGCACAATACACAACTATATATTTCTCTAGAATACCATATAACTTAAATTATTTACTTGTACATCCTCTTTCCGCCATTTAAGCTCAAAAAGCATTTTTTTTCTGAGAAAATCCGAGAGAATGAGCGTTAAACGAGCCAAGACGAGAGCCACTTCCAAGCGAGGCGTGTAAAGCTAGAGAGCTACTCACGAGGCATCTTCCCAGCGCTGAAGGCACTGGCTGTGGAAGCTGTGGTTGCAGAGGGTGGTGAGGACGCCGTTGACCGACTCGTCCATCCGCTCCAGGCAGACGGTGCACTTAGGCAGCTCAGTGAGGTCCATCACGGGCAAACTGGCACCCTGTGGATGACATAGCAAGAATGGACACCAGACCAAGTACACCCATTTGCATCGATCGATTTCATGTGGATTTATGTAATCAAGTGCCTGCAAAATGGCCATATGAAACCTGACCTAACTTATATGGGATTAGTGTTAGGGAAAAGGCAGTCAATGATCAGACCTAATTGCCTTGATTTACCAATCATAATAACCTACTTGTTCTTTTCAAATAAAGCAGCATATCAGGATAAAGTTGAGATAAAGAAGAAAATAAGTCTGAGTAAGGCACAAGGAATGGGATACCATCAATTATGTCAGAATTGTAAACCAAAATGGTTTACACATGATTGGACTACAGTGGTTTTACAGCATGGTATTAAAATGGGGAAACTTGTCAAAAACCCTTCACACGGCTTTTGTGAGAACGCCCAATGTTCCTTCGTACCTCCTCCGATTTGATGACCTCAGCTCGCTCCACATAGACGAGTTGACACACTGCATCCTCAATGGAGTTGAACTGCCGGCCGTTGCAGGCGGTGTAGAAACTGTCTGCGTCAGCCTGGGAAGAGCCGACAGACATCAGAACTGGACTCCTGCCCATCGAGCATTGTTATCCTCATGCAGTTAAAGTTCATGACATCTCTATGACTCTATATCCAAACATCCCATAGAACTTGACTCATACGTCATTGAAGGGCGGTGCGCAATACATGGTTTTGACTAAGTTGGTATCTGTGTCGATTTCATGGGCAATTTACAAAGTTATGAAATGAAAATGTACTGTTACACAACATACACAGAGGACACTGATGCACTTATTCGGTGGACTCAAACAGGTTTCAAAAACCATTTCGAAATGCTTGTTATCCAGAAATGTTTTGTCCCTGAATGCCATGGTTCCCTTTTACCATAGAACACTTTAACTGTCATCAGTAGAGTACAGTGTTAGATGCGGCAACTGTTGTGAAGTACTCTAAACAGCGACCTCAGGCCTGTGTGTGTGTGTGTGTGTGTGTGTGTGTGTGTGTGTGTCGCCTACATATTACATGTGTGTGTTGCAGTAAATCGCTTGTGCAATAAAACTGATTGAAAGTCAGCCTTGTTTGTTAAACTCACCTGGGCTCTGAACTTGACTACCACCATGTACTGGTTGGGTGTGGAGTCGCGGATGATCTTCATGTGCTCCATGACGTCGTTGAAGGGTGCCACGAAGCGCATGAGGTCGTGGCTGGTCATGTTGGCCGGCACGGTCAGAATGCACAGCATGGCGCTTCTCCTCACGTCCTCCGTCAGGGACGTCATCTTACTGCGGCGCACACACAGACATGCAGTGGTCTAGGGCTTGACAAGTCAGTGAATGACTCATGAAGAATTTTTGATTAAGAGACAATGAACAAACGGGCCAAAAGGCAACAGGAGATCGGTACCTTGAGGTGCACAGTATAGTTCTGTAGTGAGAACCACAAGCTGAAAGCTCGAGCAGGTTAGGCTAAATGCCACTCGCAAGGCTCACTTAGTTACTGGCTAAGGTTAAATTCATAAAAGTGTTGGCAGCTGGGCTATGGTTACAGCTATAGGGAGTATTTCTGGAGGCGGTAGATAAACACCATCTCCAGGTCTTTAAGTCGATCATCTTGATTTACTAATTAAAACCAGACACACACTAAACCGACATCAAAAAACGAGTACTGACCAAGGCCGCCTGCTGCGTTGCCTGTGTCTGGGCCAAAAAGGTTACGGCCGACTAGCTCATACGCTCTGCGCCTGCATTTCATATCACAGACGGTTTCACAATACAGCTACTTCTAATGGAGAATATGTATGATATGTCAAGTTGCAAATGACACTGCCAGTCTCAGCCCTTTAGACTTTTGGGTGTGGAAGCAGAAAGGAAGAGGCGGAAACTAAGGTTGAATCGGTTTGAATCAGGTTGCACGCTGACATGTAGATGAGTAGAACAAGAATGTGCTACAGCCATAAATCCCCTGATCATTCGGACACATGGTGTATGCACTAGCTTGCCGCCAACTGCATGCTTCAGACTTTCAGCTACAAAGAGCTGAGTGTGTGTGTGTGTGTGTGTGTGTGTGTGACGTGTGTGTGTGTGTGTGTGTGTTGTAAGATTTCTCAGATCACAGGTGTGTCAAAGCTGTGATGAGATGTCGCCTGAACAGCTTGAGCTCAATGAAGATTGTTTACAGCACTACACACGGCCACAGGTGATACAGCCACCAAATTGGACGTACCTCATAGCGGTGTGTAAAATGACCACTGCACAAAGTGAGAGAATGAGCATGGCCAAATTATGAACTCAAAGGCCCCTCGGCACAAAAGCCCCTTAGGCTTCTCCATCACCTCGTATGTGTTTAGTTTCCTCAAGTTTGCTTTGACAATACTGTTTGTTATGGTCAAAATCATTGGGGAGGGGTGGGGGGGGGGCACGAAAAGAGGAGGAAAACCATGAGCAGTGGTCATATTTACACAAACTCTTTTGTTCCATCCGCAAGAAAAAGTCCTGATGGCATATTTACTTCTAGATCTTTAAAGAAATCTGAAAAAATCCTACAGACTAACTAACTCAACTGACTGAGTTCACTGACTCACACCAAGGAGGAGAATTCCGTGGCTCTCTGCTTGTTTTATTCATGGACATAACTTCTCCAAGGAACTTTGCTCACTTCTTCGACCAGAACCCCAAGCACACACCTTCACCAACTGAAGCAGAGAGAGAACTCACTTGGTTTTGTAGAGGTGCATGATGCCATGGACGATCTCCACGGAGGGGTTCCCGCTGAAGAAGGAGATCTGGTCGGGCAGCTGCTCGGAGGGCGACTCCGGGGCAGTGCCCCCCTCTGTGCCCTCCTTCGCACTCTGGCTTGATGGCCTGTCCTCGGTTGCCACGGTAAGCTGATCATTCTCACCAGAACCACCAGACTTGTCTCCCGCTTTATCTGTGTTTTTTGGGTTCATATATACACAGGTAAAGGAAAGTGACAAACTTTTACATAAAGAATGTCAAAACATTCTAAACCATGACTCAACAAACTGCTATCGTCCACTGCAATACCTGTCTATGATATACAATAGGCTAATCCAGGTTAAGACACACCCACTACAGCAACCTGTCAATTTATGGCAATACTTTGTATACACTAACATATGGAAGCTCCCTGATTGACAGAAATGATCAAGCTGACCCATTACAATCAAGCAAAACCAGAATCAGAATCAGGTTCTAATGGCCAAATATGCTTGCACAAACAAGGAATTTGACTTGGTAAAGTGGCTCTCAGTTTGCTTACACAAAATATACATTACAACACAATACAAAACAAACAGTGCAACGGTCTAAGAAGTTTAAGTATATACAGGTGACAAATGACCACTGTTTTAGTAAACAAATGACCACTGTTTTAGTAAACCAATGCCCACTGTTTTAGTAAACGTTTCGAATGCCAAACTGCCACTGACCTGAGATGGACCCAATGGTCTCAATCACCATATCGCCCATAGCCCTACTTCCAATGTGCTGGTGCAGGGTTGATGTTCTCTCCAACTCTGTCTTCCCACCAAGCGAAGCCCTAGCAGTCCTCAGGGCCTTCTCTCTCATCTCTTCTTCTGCCATGTCAACTGAAAAGAGAAGGAGAGAGAAAGCGAATGAGAAAGGTTAAGAGGTCAGTGTGTTTCTATTCGGGTTGTAGAACCTGAATCACCACCGACCAGCACCCATAGAAGTCCTTCAAACAGCAGGAATCCTCCCTTAGGCTGAAAAAAATTGCATCACTTTTTGTTCCAGTCATGGTAAACATCAGCTGATAGGTCCCACAATTGGCTGACCGACATGCATAGCTACGTTCCAGAAAAGTGATTAGGCCATCCTCCACAAACCCTGCTAAAACCATAGATGTTTAGCATGGTTCGGTACAGTTAAAGGTACATAAGTTGGCTTACATGTGATTGACGATATCATTATCGAAAAACATTACACATTTTCACCAAGACGCCATAAAATATGACGTAATGTTAGCCACTCACCAGACAATTTATGCTAAGAAAAGAAATGGCCACTACGTGGACAAAATAGCTCACTATAGTCTTCGACATTCAAGACCAAGTAGGATGCGTTATTGATTTATTCGCTAAACCATGCTACAGTTACGCAGCCTGGTTAGCTTCGATAGCCATCACAGATATCTAGCTAACTTAACCCATAAACTTACATAACATCAGAATACAGCGGCAGCTATCGAGCTAGTGTTACGTTACTCACCAGCACAATACTGGAAGTCTTGAGGGATAGGGGACTGGTCCGCTAACTCCAAACGGATAACGACAAGTGAGACACTCATGTGTCAACCAAATTATGTGGTGTTCGCGTCTAAGAAAACAAAACAAATGTCTGAAATAAGTTAGCTAGCTAGCTAACGTATCTAGGCAGCCGGCCTAACGTGACTGCGAACCACAATGCGACTCACTTCCTTCCTCTAACGCGTGTGTAAGAAGTTTCTTACAGACGTAAACATGTTGTTCTAAAAGAACCACGGATTTGATATTTCTTTGTTTTTCTGTTTCCAACTGTTAAATGTCTTGCAACCTGGGCTATCAGGAACAACGTTTGAGACGAGACAGACACAAGTGGTTCCGGGTGTCTTCGCTTCAGAATAAAAGTTTGAGTTCTCCTAATGTAATCAGAGACCGTATGAGAACTTTGATGTAACGGTGGTGCACCATGAAAACAAAAAGTACTTCTTAGTAATTGTGACAAATATATATGAAAACATACCACTGTTGTAATTAGTTTAATAATTTAAATTACATAATTGTAATTTGATTAATAATGTGACTAGTGACCATGGGCTAGGCCTACTTGGCCCTATTGCCTCCATGACGTCACTCTTTATCTCCTGTTAATGACATTTCGTTTCATTTTTACCATATTTAGAAATAAAGAATACAGGGCATTAAGCAGATTGTCCTTGATTCCCAAATTACAGCTCAGTTGTAAAGTAAGCCTATCTTATGATAGTTAATTTGTGCCACAATGTTGTGTTCCAGTCTGTGAGCACTTTGAGGGACAGGTCTGTCAACCATTACAAAAAATGCTCGGTCACTTGACCTTCCATTCTTCTTATAGAGCGCTGGGAGATCAAACACATGCTTTTGAGAGGCACAGTGCTGTCACAATGAAGGGTGTGACCAATGGTCCTAAAATAGCCAAACTAGATCTGGATTAAGGTTTCCATAGTGTTTGTGACTGTAGGCTATAAGTAGGTATGTCTAACATTTTGAGAGCTCAGTGGAAATACTGCACTCCAGAGATTACAATTGTGTCTATTAAATTATTTCAGTCTCACATTTTCTCATCTGTTAATTGCATTAGCTTGATCAAGCTCATCAACTTCTTTCAGATATTATATCATAAATTGTTAAAACTGTTGAAATTGTCAAAAATACCAACAGGTTCAAAAGGTTAACCAGGCTCAAATAAACTGTTAATACTGGATTTCTACAGCAGACAGTACTGGTGCAAAGGTTAAGACCAATTGGTTTGAGAATGACAATCTGAGTAGCCTAGCTGAAATGAAAGAACTTGTGGACCGTGTGCACTTGTTTCCTGTTCTGCTAACGCTACATTATACAAGAAGTATATGTTTTATACTATTAGTCTGTTTTCTATTTGTTTTGATATTTTATTGTGATTTAATTTTACAGCACTTTGGTCAGAGTGAGTTGTTTTTTAAAGTGCTTTAATAAATAAATTTGACTTGACCTGACTTGACTTGATAAGCCACAGGCAGTTCGGAAGAACTGGCCCTCAAGAGATCCCAGCAGGACACACATCACATGGTTGACTACATGGACAGGGGAGTCCTGAATATGGACCTTGAAACACTCTTAGTAACCTAACTAACTTTATCATGATATGTTTGTATACCATTGTTGCTTTTAATGTATTCTTGTATTCGCTTTCCTCAGAATGTAGTTACTCTCAGATGGGAAAATTCATGGAAAGTCTATGGAAATGAGGCTCTTTCAGATAGAGTTTTGCTCAAGAGACAACATGGATACTACCTAGTATCTTGTCAGACCTAATACTAACAGTAATAATGTGTAAACACGTAAACAATCCTTATGATTCCAGTGACCTATAAGTCAACCTATTCCACTGTTATGCTTTCATTTTCTCGAGATTCTTGAGATTATTTCCCGTCAACAGATATCCATCTCAATCAAAAAACAGACCTGACCTCTTTAACAAAATCGAGGTCAGGTAAAATTTAGCTGTTTGAGGGTGTGCCTTTGAAAGGAGTCTCAAAATGAATCACTTCCGATGCATGTTAAAGTTAACATTTATTTACAATTTATGACAATATAACTATGGCTATGACTAGGCTAACTAGCTATGACTTATTTCACTTTCTGTTTTTTTTTTAACCTTTCTTTAACTGTAATAACATAATGTATAGATAATTTATTACAGTAAAAGGAAGATTAAAAACAGGAAGTGAAAGAAGAAGTATCAGATAAGAAGGAATTATATTTATACAAGAATTTAAACATTTAATGTAATCATAGATTATGGAAACATGCTGAACTGAAATATCGACTTCTCCGACAACAATGCTGCAGCCAGTTCTCCTTTTAAAATGTCCATTCTGAGCAGAACGTCTATTTGTGTTTTGGCCTGTGTGATTCTACCCACTGCCCATTTCTCCTTATGGGAACTGCCATGGAAGTAAGCCAACCAACTAGACCAAGAGCGAAAATGTTTGATTCTATCTGCCTCGGCATCCTTCTTAAAAGCTGCATGACCAGAGATGTAGTACAATTGAAAGATGGCGACAGCTAAGAGCCCAGAAAGATTGTATGACAAATGCGGAGTTTGCAAATGTTCTCCTGAACAGGTCAACATTGAGCTTCAGCTAAAGTTAGCTAACCCTAACTAATTTATCACAGCTACTAGTAGGGATGGGCAATTTAAGTAATTGCAACATTCTAACACTGGCATTCATTCTCTGTGGTACATGTGCAGCTGGGTTTGTCAATGCAGCAAGTATTTGAGACAAACAACTGGTGAGAGACACAGATAAGTTAACAGATAAATGTTACAGTGATTGATAAGTGAGATCGAAGAGGTATGTCTTGTTTACAGTTTCAACCGTTTCAGCCATTCTTAGGTATTCTGTGGCAGAGTTTCCAAAGGCTGGGGGCATAGAAACTAAAAGCTGCTTTCCCATGTCTCTTTGTCCTGGGTTTTGGAACTGTAAGGAGTTCAGTGCCAGAGGACCTCAGGGATCTACTGGGTGTGTACCTTGAGAGCATGTCTGTTATAATATTCAGGTGCATGACTATGGAGTCTCATAGAGTCGTAAGAGAATCTTAAAATCAATTCTGAAACTAACAGGTAACCAGTGCAGTGATTTGAAAACTGGTGTGATGTGTGCTCTCCGTCCGGTTTTAGTGAGGACTCACGCTGCTTTTTTGGCAGACCAGACAAAAGTGAGTTACAGTAGTCTAGCCTGCTTGTGATAAACACGTGCATCAGTCTTTTAGTGTCAGCCTGAGCGCGAAATGGTTGCAATGTTTGTTAAGTGATAAAAAGATGTTTGAATTATATTTTTGATATGGGTTTCAAAATTGAGATCTGAGTCATGCAACCTAGGTTTCTGGCTTGGGGCTTAGTGTTAAGTGCTAGTGTTTTTAAATGTGCAGATAGTTTCTCTCTTACGTTTTTTTCACCAAGAAGGTTTTGTGACATCCATACATTTATATCAGAAATGCAATTTATCAAACAATCAATAGAGCTGTAAGTGTTGGGTGTTACAGAAATATAGAGCTGGGTGTCATCTGCATGGACATGATAGTCGATGTTGTGCCTCCTAATTACACTACCAAGGGGTAACATGTATAAACTGAAAAGGAAGGGCCCTAAAATGGATCTTGAGAGACCCCACAGGTCATACAAATGTTTTTTTGAGCTGTGGTCTCCGAGGGCGACAAAATATTCCTGGCCAGTTAGATAGGTCCTAAACTGGTTTAGGACAGGGGCGGATCTAGCCCCATTTTGGGGGGGCTGGAGCCCCCCCAAAAGTTTCATTAGCCCCCCCAAACAAAAATGGTTCAATTTTTTGTATTCTGAGATCGTCAAACTCACACCTATCAACCGATTTTGTGAACGTATTAAGTTTCATTTTTAGGGCTAGAAATAAAATAGTCTCGAGTTGCACAGGACTCCTGCCTGTTTGAGACTGTTGTGTGGCAACAAGCGCACAGCTCTGTTTGGTCGTGCGTGCCTGCGTGCGTGAGTGAGTGAGTGAGACAGAACGTGCAGACAGACGGTGACAACGTCAAATAAACACAGACTGGGAGCGACTGTCCGACTCAAGCTGGAAAAAAGCTGTGAAAGTTGCCATAATCAGCTGCTCGATACAAAGGTATATATAGCGCATTAAGTTTAAAATGGTAAACTAAACGAAATGGTTAAATCATCGCGGATTTATTATAGATGTCGTGGCTCTTTTGATCATGCCAGTGATCATCATTGATCCTGTGGGTATGCTAGCCTACTCAGTAGCTCAGCCAGATATAACAAGCTAGTGAATTCCAGCCTACAACGTTAACTGTTGATGCCGCCCCATGTTAATAGTTTGAATTATACTGAGGATTGGAAGGAGAAAGCGCCGGAGAAAAGTACTCGGACTGCCTTTATCACAAGGTACGTTTCATCGTAAATACACACACCCAACAAGGCCCGCCCATTACAGCTGCCCCATCGTAAGTCTGAGCTACACATTTCAGGTCCTCAATACCATGAGCAACTAATTGATCCTCAATTGCCGTGCTAATTAAGACAGCATCAAAGTGAGTCAGTTCTGTGAAGGGATAGCAGCCTTTCCCTAACAGCATCCTGTGAAAGGGCCAGCAGTTCAGTCTTTCCATTTCTGGCCTCATCAGCCATAAAGGCGTACATCTTTGACTCCCTCATCTCTCTTACAACAGCTGCTGTTATTTTAAAATGTTTTCTCTAAAAAGTTTATCTTTCTATATATAACTAAATAAAATTCCAGTACCAACATTGTATTAATTGGCTTTCATTAATTCACCTGGGGTAGATATGCATGTTTTTGGATCTTTATCTTAGAACACATAACAGAACAATGTTAATAGCTGGGACACAATGTCACATTTCATTTGATTGTCTTCTGTGAAACAGGCAACTAATATGTCTCTTTTCATTAAATGATTATGCTACAGTATAATAAGCACCTCTCAGCAGATGTCTTCAATATGTTGTTGTGCCATATTTTAAATCTAAATTTGTTAATTTCTCACCTAAAACCCACTAGAGGACACTATTTAAAAGAATATTTTCAAAAAAAATCTTCTGGGGGAGCATGCCCCCAGACCCCCCTAGTTCTGTTGGGTTACAGGAAAAATAGTAGGATTTCTCTAGGGGCTTAGCCCCCCCAAAAGTCGGAACCTAGATTCGCCCCTGGTTTAGGACCTATCTAACTGGCCAGGAAAACTGGACCAGCGAGGCCAACCCAATGTTTTAAGTCTATCAATAAGGATGTCATGATCGACAGTATCAAAGGCTGCGCTCAGATCCCGAAGGGCCAAGACAGATAGTTTTTTGGAGTCAGCATTATTCCTGAGATAATTTACAACCTTGACTGATGCCGTTTCTGTGCTATGATTGGAGCGAAAACCAGATTGGAAAGTGTCAAAGGCACTGTTAGCATCTAGGACGTTTTTGAACTGTTTAACGGCAATTAAGGATGGCTGACACACACAGTTCCTCTAAAAGGCAGTCTCAAACCTTTTTGTGAGTTGGAATGGAAGCTTCTACATGAAAGAATATTTAAACATAATTATATTTTCCTATAGCTAAGGACCATCCAGGAGGCTTATGCAGACCTTTCTTCTATCTTTTATTTCAAATGAGGTAGACAAAAAACGACTTGACAGGTGAAGCTTTTCCACACAGAGAGGGGGTAGCGTTTTCAAGTCGTGGTTGTGTTCAACGGACCTGTGTTTATCCACAACGTTTGATGCAAATAACTCGGAGCGGGGAGGAGTCAGCAGGGGACAGTAATAATAGGAAGCGATCGCAACTGACACGCTGTAATTCCGCTCAGAGCTACACTTTCTCGGCTGACGACTTGTGGTCTTCGCGTAAGAACTGTCTTTCCCTTCATAGTTTTCCATGGACCAGGCGTTTTAACGAGGTGTGCTTTAGGGTTAGAATACCTGGAGCCATCAGCCGTGTTCACTGTGGTAAGTAGGCTTCAACTTATCTGCACATTTCCAAGTTTTTCTCGGTTTTTCTCTCACTTTAAAGCAAGCTGTGAAATAACTGTTGTCGATGCACGCACATCACTACAACTTTACAACTAACTTCCCTCTCGGAAATGCAAGTTTCGTTCCCGACATGGATATAGCGTTGTTTCTTTCAGAAGGATAACATTAGCCTAGATCGGTTAACATGCACAAAAGTGTAGCCTATCCATTTGCCCTAAAACAAAGTTTGCCATGAAGAATACCGCTCACGTTGCAGGAGTCAGGCGGCCGCTTTTATTGGTTTTAAGGTTTAGCCTTTTATTGAAAGGGGTGTGCGCTAGTAAAAGAGAATAGCGCTTTCAGGAAGGAAATCATATCTGTAAGGGAAGGGGATGGCTCAGAATTTAGAATGTTAAGAATGTCAGATGCTGAGTTGAGTCGCTTTACCACAGAGATGGGAAAAAGACGCTTGAATCACCTGAAAACGACTGACGTTTATGCAACCCCTTAATGCCTCCACCCGCTGAAATTGCATAGGTTTGTGGTCAGCTTTTGAAATAGCCACAACCCTCTCAAGCATAGAGTATAATATGCAACGGGTAAAGTAACTACCCCCCCCCCCCCCCCCAGTAGTTCCAACGTACCAGCTCCCAAACCACTACATTTGCATTGTCTTTCATAGGTGATGGGCATATACTGTAACCAGGTGGCAGAAATTACACAGGTGGCAGAATCTGTCTGATCAACAGTGCAACCATAAATTCCCGAGAATCCCCCTAACATGAAAGTATTTGCTAGTTGGCAGACTCAACGGGACATAATTCAATGATGATGTCATCATTATGGAAAACTGTACTAGCTTACCTTATAGGCCTAGTGGTTACTGAAACACAGACCTCTTTCCTCAGTTGAGCTATGCTGTAGTAGACAGTGAAGGAGCAGGGTATTGTTTTCTGGAAATGCAACTCAAGGGAACAAGAAAGTAGGAAAGGCCTAGATATGTTGGGTAATTGGATTTGCAAAAAGTAAAAAGAAATGTAAAAAGTCAATGTTTCATCTTTCGATAATCTTTTAGATGGAAGATCAAGATTCAACAGACAGTGGGCCAGAGGAACCTCAGGACCAGAACATAAAAGAAAATGGTATTCAAGGGTTTTCCCAGTTGTCTGCGAGTGTGCAGGCCGTTGTGCGCATTCGTCAAAAATACTTAGCCCTCAAAAAGAGGCGTTTGGAAAAAGCTGCTTCACAGTCTGTTTGTTGTTCACGCTCCACCAGCCCAAAGATCTTCACTTTTGATGCGCTGACGGTCAACACCCCACCCCCTATGCGCAAAAAGAGGAGGAAAAGGAGGGGACGGGTTCAGTACCCAAGTAATGGCTACCGCAAAGTTGTGCCCAACCAGGAACATAGCCGGGCCAAGAACTGCCTTTTCCTTCTCTGCATCATCCTGTTCCTGCAAGTCTACAATGCCATTGAGAACCTGGATGACCATGTGCTTAGGTACGACCTGGAGGGTCTCGAGAAGGTCCTGAAAAGAGAGGTATTTGGACAGCAAGAGGTGCGGGATAATCTTCTGGCGCAGTTGAAGGATTACCTGTCCACTTACGTTCACAGCAAGCCTCTGGTGTTGTCCTTGCACGGCCCATCTGGGGTTGGCAAGAGCCACTTGGGTCGCCTCTTGGCACAACATTTCCGCTTCCTAGTTGAGGACCGACTGGTCCTGCAGTACTACACGTTGCACCGCTGCCCCTCCGAAGATCAGGTTGCAAGCTGTGCTCAGAATCTGTCCACCATCGTCTCAGAAATGGTCACGCAGGCGGAGGACGAGGAGAAGATCCCCATCTTCATCTTCGACGAGGTGGAGCACATGCCGAAGCAGCTTCTGGACCAGCTGCACGACCTGATCCGCGTGCGCCACATGAACGAATACCTCAACACCATCTACGTCCTCATCAGCAACCTCGGCCACGAGGAGATCACCAAGTATGTGCTGCACAACGCCTCAAGCATGGCCGCGGGGAGCCACTCACGGGTCGGCAAGGAGCTCACGCCTCTGCTGCAGCACAGCCTGGGGAAACACCACATGCTTTGGAGGGATGCAGAAATCTTACCACTCACACTCCTGGAGAAGAGTCATGTGACTCAGTGCTTCATGGACGAGATGTCCCGAGAGGGCTTCTATCCCGACTTTGTACACATTGAACAGCTAGCGGGAGAGATCTCCTACTATTTTGCCGGGGGACGGGAGTTTTCTCGCACAGGTTGTAAACAGGTGGTGGCAAAGGTCAACTTGCTGTGATGATTGCTGAAAGTTGGAGTACAATGTAACACTTTCTTGGAACAAGAAAAGGCTCTGTTGTGAGATCCTAGACCAAATGTGGGACGAGAAGTAAGTTTGCGTGGGACAATGTGGAGCATGTTACAAACGCAGATAGGTAACCTAAAATTTGTATATGTTTATCTTACTGAATAAAAAACATTTGTTTTCAGCCTTTTAGCTCAAACACCTATACTTTGTCCTCTAGTCGATTCCATGGCACACCAGTTAGGTCATAAAAGAAACTGGCTACAGCTTTTGCTATATCAAAGATATGATGAACACAGTGCTGTTTGTCATCCAAAGGCACACTTATTTTGCAACAAAACATGTTTTTATTGATAGACCAACATCCACTGGCCATTATAGGCCCATCAAACATACAGTGCCACTTGAAAGTATGTGAACCCCTTGAGCACTTAAGAGTTTTCTGTTGTCTTACCATGATTTTTCATTTTTTTCATCACCAATTTTCCATAGATGAAATGTCAGGTTTATGTTTATCATTTGCATGTACTTGTTTAGAGGGAATTGTTTAAATAGCCAAAAAAAACACATGAAACATGGAATTAGTGTATTTTTAAAAGTGAACCCCCAGCTGCATTGGTCAAGTCAAGCAGGTAACAGATCCGGTGAAACATATTTGGGTGCTTAATTAGTCAATTAAGCAAACCAATCAACTGAGACATCCTTAGGAAAAGGGTTGGGCAACACAGATTAAAAGAGAGAGAAAACCAACCAAACTACTGTAGTGCCAAGGTGTATCCACACAGATCAATAATGCCGAGAGGAAACAAGATATCCAAGAACATCAGGTTCTGACAGCCCATCAGTCTTGGGAAAGCTATTAGACCATCTTCAAAAGATTCCAGCTCCATTCTTCCATCCAAGACAAATAATTTAGAAATGGAGGGCATTCAACATGACCGCATCTCTGCCTAGAAGTGGACGCCCGTCAAGACCATCACCAAGAAGCACCAGAAGAATAAATCAGGTAAAAGCACATGGGTATATGGTAAAATGTACATGGGTCTACAATCAGACGTAAATTGTTGGTTTTGATCGTGACCAAAAAATTCTATCTCGGACTCATCTGTCCAAAGAAGGGACTTCCCCTAGGCCTTTGGTTTATCCAAGTGCTCTCTGGCAAAGTTGAAACGGGCAGTTTTGTTCTTTCTTGAGAGCAGAGGCTTCCTTCTAGCAACTCGATCATGAATGTCTTGTCTATTAAATTTCCGTCTGATTGTATAGGTATTTAAACCGATTTCATGAGGCCCTGAAAATTCTTTGAAAAGAAGGCAAATTACCTTCTCAGTTGCCATAGTTACAATACTTGGGTAACACAACAGGCTGTTCAAAGCACCATCATTGCCATTTAAATAAATGCTTTGGTGTGTTTTGTAGGGGCTGAAAGTGCCCCTGGTTGAGCGCTTGCTTTGAGAGCGTAGTGCTATTGAATAGAGTAGAAACTATGCCACAAGGCATAAGCGGCTCATGTGCAGGTAACAGAAAGCATCCGTGTTCTTATTTCTGACTATTAAAAAACCAAAGGACCAATGAAAATGCAGGATATTGTACCAATATGCAGGTCAAAGGGGCAACATGCTGTGCTGTAGGCCTACAAACTGGTCACCCTAGCCTACCACACCAGTCAACACCGGAGGAGGGGGAAAAGGCCGCAAAGGAAAATCAGGACAACCTTATTCAGTGTGCTTTTCACTTGTTAATGTTTTTAAATACACTTAAAGTGTAGAATGACATGTAGAATAGCCACAGCAACTTTGGTATTAAGGTTATAAACGCATTTTTTTACGACACTTCATACCTTATTGATATGACAAGATATACAGTGCCACTTTAAAGTATGTGAACCCCTTGACCACTTAGGAGTTTTCTGTTGTTTTACCATGATTTTTCATTTTTTTCATCACCAATTTTCCATAGAAGGAATGTCAGGTTTATGTTTATCATTTGCATGTACTTTTTTTAGAGGGAATTGTTTGAGTAGCCAAAAGACTACATGAAACATGGAATTAGTCCATTTCAAAAGTAAGTGAACCCCCAGCTGAATTTGTAAAGTCAAGCCGGTAACAGATTCAGTGAAACTTATTTGGGTGCTTAATTAGTCAATTAAGCAAACCGATCATCTGAGACATCCTTAGGGAAAGGTTTGGGCAACACAGATTAAAAGAGGGAGGAAACCAACCAAACTACTGTAGTGCCAAGGTGTACCCACACAGATCAACAATGCCGAAAGGAAACGAGATATCCGAGAACATCAGGAAGAAGGTTCTGACAGCCCATCAGTCTTGGGAAAGCTATAAGACCATCTCCAAAAGATTCCAGCTCCATCCATCCATCCAAGACAAATAATTTAGAAATGGAGGGCATTCAACATGACCGCATCTCTGCCTAGAAGTGGACGCCCATCAAGACCATCACCAAGAAGCACCAGAAGAAGAATAAATCAGGTAAAAGTCAACCCACACATCACCTCTAAAGAGTTTCAGACCTCTCTTGCAGCATCTGGGGTAAATGTACATGGGTCTACAATCAGACGAAAATTGAATAGACATGACATTCATGATCGGGTTGCTAGAAGGAAGCCTCTGCTCTCAAGAAAGAACAAAACTGCCCGTTTCAACTTTGCCCGAGAGCACTTGGATAAACCAAAGGCCTTCTGGAAGTCCCTTCTTTAAACAGATGAGTCCGAGATAGAATTATTTTGTCACGATCAAAACCAACAATTTTCGTCTGATTGTAGACCCATGTACATTTACCCCAGATGCTGCCAGAGAGGTCCGAAACTCTTTAGAGGTGATGTGTGGGTTGACTTTTACCTGATTTATTCTTCTTCTGGTGCTTCTTGGTGATGGTCTTGATGGGCGTCCACTTCTAGGCAGAGATGCGGTCATGTTGAATACCCTCGTCTTCTTCCTGATGTTCTCGGATATCTCGTTTCCTCTCGGCATTGTTGATCTGTGTGGGTACACCTTGGCACTACAGTAGTTTGGTTGGTTTCTCCTCTCTTTTAATCTGTATGGCCCAAACCTTTCCCTAAGGATGTCGCAGATGATCGGTTTGCTCAATTGACTAATTATTCACCCAAATAAGTTTCCCTGAATCTGTTACCTGCTTGACTTTATCAATTCAGCTGGGGGTTCACTTACTTTTGAAATGGACTAATTCCATGTTTCATGTAGTTTTTCAGCTTCTCAAACAATTTCCTCTCAACAACTACATGCAAATGATAAACATAAACCTGACATTTCATCTATGGAAAATTGGTGATAAAAAAATGAAAAATCATGGTAAAACAACAGAAAACGCTTAAGTCCTCAAGGGGTTCACATACTTTCAAGTGGCACTGTACACAGCAGGCAGTACAGTGGTGTAGTTTCTTACAAAGTTTAGCCACAAAATACCACTTGTACCAATCACTTCTTTTTTAACCTCAGGGACCTAAATATCTCCAACTATGCATTTAAATGAACACAAATACTACTACCTGCTAGGGTGCTGCCCATCTTGACAGTAATACTTTGGGGGTGGCGGGGGGCAGACAAAACCAAACATAGCACTTTTTATTAATATTTAATATAACTTGATTTTTTTGCTGGAAAAAAATGAGGTACAGTGTCGACATAAAGCAACTTTCCAAAAACCAAACAATATGAATAATAAGATAGGTGCAATAATAGTAATATAGAGACACACAAAATGTGAGACAGAGGATGGGTATGTACAACACAGTTACAGTATTAAGAACCATTTGCGATCAGAAAACATACAGGATCATTGTGTACACAACAGTGGACTCGGACAGATGTACTGAGACACGTTTAAATGTCTGCAGCAGGGTCAGTAAGAGAATTGTAGTCTGTTGCAGCGCTCTTTGCCAACAGATGCTAAACATCTACAAGACATACGACCAGACAGGATGCTGAAATTGACAGTTCCATTCCTTCCTGAGTGTATCAGAGAACTGTGTGAACTCTGTGACCCTGTCTATCAATGACTGAGATGTGTGTCAGCGGACTACTCAAGCACTACATCAGGCTGGCATGGCCAGAGCAACCATCATACTAAATTAAATGCTTAAGCCCCCAAAGTCTGGATTTACATGCAACAGCAATCTGAGTGCTGTCCTGTCTAAGTTTCATAACTGAATTCAATTCTAGCATTTATTTTAGATTACATAGATGTTCACATTCATCCTACTCGTCTTATGGAGGCCCAAGTGGGACATTCCAAAGAAAACAAAAAAAAACTGTTGAAAATATTACTGGTGTGTAAAATAGAGTGTGAAATTCTTTTCAAGTGAGTCAGCATGTCATTATCTGGGGTTTGCTAAGCATCAGTCAATAGCTGGGTTTCCTTTCAACTCTTCCTTCTGCAAATATTTTAAGCGCATTCATGATAATTTGGCAGAAGAAAATGTGAGCTTGTTTCCGTCCGCTGTGTCAAGGAAGCAGTTGTGGGATCAATTACTCATTCAACTCAGAAGATTTGATGTGAGTTTCAAGCATTTCCACCTAAGATTTCCTATTTGAATGGTTAAAATCTGCATGAAAACGTTTGATGGAAACCCAGCTAGTATGTTATAAAATCTATGTCCGAGATCATGACTGTTCATCTGTCACAATCTAACAGGAGGAAGACAAGACCGTTTTAATGTTTATTTCCTTAGCTGTAACCCATATGATAATCACTAGATTATATATGGGCGAGAATGCTGCCCGGTAAATGAACATTTACTGTCATGCATTGTCTGGGCCTATTGGGTCTTCCATTCAAGGAAATGCTGCTGACCATTGATCTGGTTCTGTTACCTCAAACTCAAGTAAAACGATGGGGTGAATTGGCTATATGTGTGTGCACTTGGTGGAGTGTGCGCAGGGTGAAAGGACACTAAATATGCTGAAATTATAAAAGGATTACGGTGGCTGTAGATGGGATTACGGGCCTCAGCTTTTTGTCATTTATTTGTCTCATTCCAAGAAGGACCTCTATGCCTCCAGTTCGAATCCCATGCCAACCTTGTGGCCTCCCGAGTTGAAATTCTTGCCGTCGACTAGCGCAGACAGTGTGAGTTTCACTCCTGGCGAAGAAGAAAAAGAGGGTTCACATTTTGGACAGAACTGAAACACTAAAGAAGAAGAAGAGAATAACAGCATAAGCAGCTGGAAAACATGAAAAATGAGAGTGCGTCGTCCCAAAAAACATTACCTGGCCGCAGGCTCTGAGTATAGCCAACTCCAATCAGACTAGCATTGTTCACTTTGGCCTAGAAAAGAAAACAATCAATAAAAGAGAGTCAAGGAGGAGAAGTTTGTGTTAAAAAAAAAAAACAGGGCAATTCCAATCCACATGACCAGCAGAGTCCTCCCACTCTCCCAAGAGAACAAGACTGTAAAACTAATTTTGGTGCCGTCTTCATCAAATGCACTTTGTTGACTATCTAACAACAGCAGTTTAACATCCAGTAGGCTTATCAAAACACTCTACTCACAGAGACAGAGGCATCCTTGTCCAGCTGGTATTTGGCAGCAATCCCAAATCGTGTGTTGTTGCTGCCTGCGGTCCAAGCCAGGGTAACAGCAGTCTCCAACTGATCATTTACCTTCTGGTAAATAGAGCCACCAAACTCTGTTCCATCATTCCTGAAAGAGTACATCAAAATACTAGTGAGGTTACATGTATTTAGCATATTGGACCTCCACTGTGTTCATCAGTGTGGACACATGTGTCCAATTTCCGATTTCAGTCCGATTTAAATGGGATATTGGACACATGCGTCTCCCCAGAACTAGATTCATTGTGTCCGACTTGAGTCCCACTGGACTCCGATGTAAACCCCTGGACACACGATTCGATTCCGCTGGTAATTGGACTGGGCGCACATGTGTCTCTCGTATCTGATTCAAATTGGACAACAACAACTTTTGCACGTGCTTGAGATCGTGCCCACAGACATATAAATGCATCATATATAATGTATATGATATGATAAACGCTGCTAGACGCTCAGTTCTTGTGCTCCCTCTCATTCACGTTGAAATACTGAAAGCGAAACTGAAACTTTGAAACTGGAACGCAACTGTTTGGGACAGAACGCTAATTCAGTGAACAAATATTTTCATATTACTTTCCACCAGTTGTTAGTCATGTAATCCATTCATATCGATGTGAATCAATCAATACTAATACAACTTTAACTGTGGTGTGTTTTTGTTTCATTTCACAACGTATTTACTGTATAATCAACGGTAGCAGATGTAAACATTCCGCATTTGATTTGAACTGACGCGGCCAAGATCTAGATTGGTCACTGCCATGTGCTTTGAGATAGAGCAGTTAACCCCCCATGGAGAGAATTGGATGGGATCGGAGTGCTGCCATCATGTGCCCGCACTGACTGTGACTGGTTCCTTAGGTTTGTGACTTATGAAAACCAGAAGTTTTTGAGACTCACTGGTACAATGATTATTTTGCTCATGATATGCTGTGCATCATATAAAAACACCATATGAACAATGTTTAAAATCAATTAAAAATTGGATTTTCACCAGTGGGCCTTTAAAAGTAACCATCCTCAAATAAGATGAGGGCAAGACTAGCACTGGATGAAATTAGTTCTCACAGCTAAAATCTCAAGATGGGTTAAAGATGCTTACACGTTGGTGTGAAGCTGGAAGTCTTTGGCCTTGAAGCCAAGAGCAAAGTTGTTCTGCACCATTTTGGACTTGGCCGTGTCGAAGGCCATCTGATAGGCAGCCAGCCAGCCCTCGTAGCCCAGGACCGCGGAGGAGTGAACTATGGGCCCCTCAAAGTCGAGGTCACAGGCCAGGTTAATGAAGTCGCGCTTGTAGCTGGACTTCAGCTTCCCGCTCTTCTTCCTGAGGGTCATAAAGAGAGATTCTTTATCAATTTCACACTGGTACTCTGACACATCAATCAAATTCCATGTCCTATTTATCTGACTTTCAGGACAGTGTAACTATTTGTCTTTGCAAACAAAAGGAAAAGAAGCTTACCCTGTGTTTGGCACGAAGGAGGTGTCGAGGGCTACCTTCAGCCCCTGTGCCAGCTGTAGGAGAAGGTGGAGGTTAACTAAAACAGGTCTCTGTCACTAGCAATTCACCACTCGTTGACACAAAGTGTAAATATTTCACAGGATCTCACGGAACTGCCTTGGAGACTGACTGACCTGGTCTTCCACAGCCACTTCAGTGCCAAGGGTGTTGTCTGTGTTCCATTTCTGCGTTAAGGACAAGCCAATCTCCTTCATCTTGTACTTGGTCTCCAGGTTGCCCCCAGCCTTGCCTGTGTCAGTGTTGGTTGAGCCAGAAGTGTTGAACTCCTGAGACGAGGCAAAAAGGAGGTTTCATTACTCATCCATTATAAGAAACATGGCAAGAACATGATGGATGACCACTAAAGATTTAGGGGATAATTAATAGCCTAAAACAAAGAAAAGAAAAGGTGGGAGCTGGTAATGCAGGTGGAATTAATGACAATGAGGATGCA
Source organism: Sprattus sprattus (assembly GCF_963457725.1). NCBI lineage: Eukaryota > Metazoa > Chordata > Actinopteri > Clupeiformes > Clupeidae > Sprattus > Sprattus sprattus. The sequence goes on along the minus strand of NC_137922.1, from coordinate 20,087,248 downwards.
ATTCAAACTAAATTGACTGTAAAAATGAGTAGGTACATTTTAGAATATACAGTTGGTTTGAGTTTTTTCCAGTCAGTCGATCATGCATCTACCACATACAAATATTCGTTGCAAATTAATAATGAATTTAATTAATATTAAAGAACCTGTGGCGTGTGAGATATTCATATAATTTGCTTGTAAACTGCACAGGCTGATGAAGTAGGGCAAGTAATGACATGCATTGACATGACATGACCGCAAATGGTGCACAAACCAGGTATGTGTGGGCAATTACTAGATTAGATTAGATTCAACTTTATTGTCATTACACAGAGTACAAGCACTGAGACAACGACAATTACATTTATGGTTTCAAGAGGACAGTACCATTTGTATGACCCTGAAGCCTATTTTTAGTAGTCATTTTAATCACTACTCTTAATTTTGTAATCTAAGAATTCAAATAATGAAAACTGAGGATGGATTGATAGTTGAAAGCAGCCAATTATGTAGAACATCCAACATTCACAAGTACGTAAAGACCAGGGGCAGCATAACAGAGCAGGCCGACATCAATACGATCACAAGATGATGTAAAAACAGACAAGAGGGGCCTCACAGATGTAAAACACCAGAGAGGAGAGCAATCTGAATTTCTCACGCAGACCTCTTACCATCTTCAAGCATTTTCCACCACAGGTAGCCGTAAAGACACAAAGACTACATTATCAAAAGCACCCATAGTATGCACACATATGCAGGTTTGTGTTTTCAGGGACAGGAAGTCAGCAGAGACAAAAGACGAGACAGGAGAAGAAGAGTGATTAAAGAGAGAAAGAGAGAAAGAGAGATAGAGCAATGGAATAAGACATAATGAGGGAGGATACATGGGAATTGTGTCCACTCACCACTCCATTTTGGGATTTGGTTTTCAAATCCAGCTTCACAATGCCAAAACCTGCAAGATTAAACACAGTTGCAGAGAATGTATTCCATAGAGTGGTATCCAGCAGCCCTTCCATACCGTACAGCAGATCACTGGACACAGATAAACAATGATGCACTGAGTAAATGCGGATCGACCCATAGTTGCCTGCATACTTACCATAGCCCTTGCTGAAGATATCCTTGGCAGCTTTGCCCAAGTCTGAGTATGAGGGAGGTACAGCCATTCTGCCTGAGGGGAAGATAGTTTTTAAAAATTCTCAAGTTTAGTTCACATGTCATCCTGCTATATCTGGGCATGTTCAAGAGAAGCTGGTTGCATCATTTTCACTTTCACTGTATGAGTCAAAGAAAAGTTGATCTTCCATCCACAGAGCACTTCAAAAGATACGTGCTTTACAACTACACACATTTGCGGAACTTGAAACCACAGCTTCCAGGGTAACTCGGTTTCTGAATTAAGTACAACTACTGTTTGGGTAATTGCTGCCAAAACCAACCCCCCCTCCCAGAGCATAGCGCATGCAAAAAGACAACTTCCTATTTAGTCCATGGGCCCGGACCTGAAATTTCACATATCGGTACCATCTGGGTGGGCAAAGTCTAGTTGCTATTTTTAAAATGTTATACATCCCTAGATTATGTTTTGATGTGATAACCACTAAAAAACTGCCACGCTGAAAGGGTTTTCACCTCTTGAACAGAGAGACCCATATCAGGCTAACTGGAAAGATGAATGCTCCAGTCATCTTGTATAACTGTACCATTATACTATTATCTCATCTACATTGAAATAAACCCACCAATAAATACTTTGAATGGGCTCCTATGTACTTGAACAGTTCACATTCTCAATTTTATAAGGATATAGTCTACTTTTGCGAAATTTGCAGTTTCAAATAATAATATTTTGTGGCTCTCTCTTCAAATACATTATTAAGTTAAATTTAACTAAATAGTAGTCCCTCAGTTTGTATTTAATGAACCTAGACCACAAGGCCACAATCATTATGATAAAACTACACATGATACAGGCAAACAATGTTGTGGCATGTAAAATAGTTTTGTTTTATTTTTCGTATTACCAGTCATTCAAAACGTACATTACATGTAAAACTGTTTAATAAGTGGTCTGACAGTGCATAGGCCTATGTCCAGATGATGCTACACCTGAATACATGCTACACTTGAACATGCTCACTTAAAGTAACAGTATGCAACAATTATACTTCAGGATTAGGGTTAGGATTAGCAATTTTACCTTAAAATAAGAGCTTGAAAAGAATTGGGGCACTACAATGACTTTTAATATGGAGAATCGTCTCTGTGCCATTGCAATACCAGGGTCCATAGGCATATAACTGCTAAATGTAGGATTGCCTGACGCCGCCCGGCTTTCTACTGTCAGCCGAACTAGTAAGTAGCTTATTTGCCGTCTTGCTTTGTCTTGTGTTGCACTTGCTTGATGTTTGACTGTGTTAGGACAGAACATTGTTGAGTAACTAGCTTGTCATAATGTCAAAGTCAGCACATTTCAAGAGATTTCGTTAGTTTTAGCCGCTAGCATATCGTTAGCGAATAGCAATTGATCCGGAATGCTTCTTTAACATCAATTGGCATGTTCTTTGTAACAACACTACTGATAGTTTGAATATAAGGGCTATTTAACATTGCCTGTTAGATAAACTAGAATTAGAACTGTACATATTGGGATATATTAGGTCCACACCCTCAACCTAGGAGTCAGTCACCATGACCGTCATCTGAGTCTGTTCACTCGACAGTGGGTTCTTTCTCACTGGGTTGATCAGAACAGGTTTGCAGTTTGCATATATCTGGTGAGACATGTTCACTCAATCACCAACTTCCCATCATCGTCTGTGGTCCACCCACTTTCCTTGGAATCCGGCACGGAGGGTTGGGACTTGTCTAGTTGCAACATTTGACTTTAATTTAGCCCAAAAATATGAAAAGCTGCTTTTGTACAAGGGTTAGCCTATCATATATAAATAGACTTATATCAGTCCTACAAACAACTTAGCATAGGTAAAGTTTTGCCCCCTCAGATGGTACCAATATGTTGTCTGGCCCATGGACTAATTTTAAGGCACAGTTTTAAGTGGCAAGTGGAGTAGTTGCTGAATTGCAACCCGCTAAATACCCTTTTCTTTACAACAGTGTGACAATGCCTACGGTGGGTGTCAAATACCATAACAACGTGTAAAGTACTATATCAAGCCAGTGTGTTGGTTAGTTGGTTGTTGGCTACTGTAGAAATATGGCCGTGCAACATGGCGGTATCAGTGGAAGAAGACCTGCTCCCTATTTAGATATGAAGGGCTCATTCTAAGCTAACGAAAACACAACGATTTATAGTTACATGTTATTATACACTAATGAAAACATAACTATGAATATTATATTCAATTTCTACCAATAGATGTGATGCCACTAAAAACTACACACTGTACCTTTAAGTGTCCCATTCTTTTACCGTAAGTAACAGTGGTGTTTTTAAGATCCCTGTGGGTAACATTATGTCAGCTGGCATGCCATGAGAGCAGATCACAAGCATCAACATGGGCGCCACCTATACATGTGTATGTTGCAAATGCATGCAAGCGCCATGAAAGCAATCGACAGCACACATGGCGCCACTCAGCGACCGGGATGTAACAGCACAGTAGAGCCAGGACACTACCCAAAGGACAGGAGGAATAACGGATTATCTGCGCACGGCCATCCCTGGACATAGCCGCCAGGTTCATTCACACTGTCCATTGGAAGGTTTAAGCGTAGTTTAGCCGTAACCTGTTGAGCAGCACTTGCCAAAAACAACGCTTTAATCCCTCCAGACACAAAGTGTAACAACATTGGGTGGGAAAACCACCCGTGATTATCCAACGAACAAGCACACAAACCATAAATAATGTTGTTAATCTATACCAAAAGAAAAACGAATCAATCAGCATGTGTTTAAATAACGTTACAATGTGATTAAGTAATTTTTAAACGGTGAAATGCATAGCTCAGAAGCTAGCAGTTGCGTACACACCCCCTTCAATGCTAGCATTACCAAGAGTCAGGCTGAGGTCAAGTGCACCACCGACAATGTCAAACCAGCAGCAACTGTGTACAAATGTTTAATAAATGGGGGCTACTAATCAGAAAATAGCAATGCAGCTGGCATTCATCTATATTCGTTTGTAGCTTGCTATGCGACCATTAGTATTAGCTTACTACCTCTACTTACCAAACTAACGGTATAGCTAGCTGGCTAGCTTGATAGTTGTGGCTACGCAAATTAACATTAACGTTTTGCCCCACGCATCACCGAGGCAAGCAACCGAGATTACAACACACCATCGTATACCTTTCCTGAGTCGATGCCATCCAATATAGCTATTAAGTCATTTAACGTTATCTAACTATTTTCACAGCTAATGTTACTAAGCTAACATACTACTAAAGGACGATGGCTGGGCCGACACATTACTGTTGCTATCCTTGATGCAAAAACCAGATTAAAATCGTTATTGCAGCCAGTTGCCCTTTATGGATTAGTACACTAGTGCTATGGTATTACGTTCACAAAAATATAACATATTTGATCAACTTAACTATCTGTTTATTCAGAGGATTTATAATAGTCCATACCTTTTCTTGATTGCGGTATTACAATGCCACAGCACAACAGTCCTCACTAGCTAGCCTCCTCCGTCGATTGCTTGCCCGGTTGTTAGCCCACAACTAGCTAGCTACTGCCAAGGTAGGGCATCGTGAAGGAGAAAAACGGAGTTTGCGCAATTAAATGGGGCGGTAGCATTGACAACTGCTGTGTTGGGGATTGACAACTTCTGTGTCGGTCAGTGTGGCAGGTCCACAGTCGAGCTTGAGAAAGTAAATGAGACCACTATTTGCATCAATGGATTTATCTCTATTAATGCATGCATATATGTAGAATATGTATAGAAGAAGAATTTGTGCATTAGATTCGACCAGTGTCAGCATCCTCACTAGGCTTTATGTATTGTGTAGTTATTTGTGTACCCTTATACGGCCATCTCTCTGGCTTTTGAAGGAAAAATACACGGTTGAAGTGAAATAGATTACCAATCGTGTCAGATGAAAATCACCCTTAAAATAGTGTTTTCCTCAAAAATACAACACTGTTTTAAACAAACACTAGACACAGTTACATGTGGGGTCAGGAGGAAACTCTGTAGATCAGGGGTTTTCAACCGATTGTGACCCAGGGGACCACCATTCTGACTAAGAAGCATCTGAGGACCACTTGCTTCAAAAGAAAAAGTGATTCCCACAGACAAGTGAAACTACATTGTTGAATGCAGTCAGGGACACCTGCAATGCCATCACGGACCAGCAGGGGGCGTAGACCACTGGTTGAAAAGTCCTGCCGTACGCTGTCTATGCAGCGTTCTTTTCCTTGAATATCCTCGAGTAATGGATTTTGAACAGCAAGTTTGTTCTGTATCAGACAGGCCTGGCACGTCAAAATATATATTTTGAATGAGTTGCTTTAATAAACCCTCGGAACTGAATAAGATGATATTTGAAGTCTCAATATAGCCTACCGTTCCACCTTAAGCGGCGTGTTATTGTGTGAAAATATGGCGCTACGTGGAATTGACAAAATCACCCGCCCCGCCCCAAAAATGTTGTGCTCTGTAGCTTACCCTACATCCGATGGCAGGCAGGGAAACTTTGCGCTTTCAAGACATCGCGCAATCGTGACCTGAAATTCTTCTTCAAAGTCCAATGATCACCGTTTCCTGGTAGTAGATTTGTGCAGTTACCCACGCACTAAGATCGATCTGCAGAGAGTAGGACGGAACAGCCGAGGACAATTCATGCACTGACTTTATATTGCCCATAGCACTTTATAATTTGGGGTTTCTGGTGAGTTTTACAATTATGACCGGACAGCGAACATTTGTAAGCCCTTTCCACAGACCGCACTGCATAGCGGCTGCAGCCCCAGCTGGAAAGGCAAAGTTAACTCATCCCGGGAAGGCTATTTTAGCTGGTAAGTGATTCAAGTTCTTTCATGTTTTGTTCCTCTCTCTGATGCCACTCTGTGTCAGAATCTAAGAATCTTGCTCTGCAAAACAGAGCATTCGATTAGCAAGATGAATTATTTGTTACAATTTGTTGTGAACAAAGATAAAGGCAGCGTTCACAATCGGGAACAGTGTTGCACAGGATCGGCTCGCCCTCACAGAAGATCTGCTAGTCAAACTGTCGGTGTCTGGTCATTTATCGACTTAGTCGATGTTAAACAGATGCCAAGCTCTGTTTCCATATCAGAAATCTAGGCTATTACTTTTAAATAAAACGCCTTCACTTCTAGATATCTTGCGTTAGCCTTTTATGTAGCCTATAACCTGAATATATGGTATCTGCAGTTCTTGAAAAGGAGCTCATAGCAACACATCTGGTGTTATGTTCCTGGCAGGGATTTCAAACCTCGCATACTCCACCTGTGCCCAGGCAAGTATGGAGTGCTTATGGCATGTGGTGTGATACTGTGGTCTACTTCCTCTAAAAGAGTTGGATGTCATTCTCAAGTCAACAGCTTGAGTACATACTTCCTCACATATTTTTCAACTGCCAGGAATTTTTTAAACATTGGTAATAATGACTGAAATATAAATTGCACAAGGTGGTTTGTCAATAATCCTGGTCATAAATATGATGCAAATATGTAAATTGCATGCTACTAAACCCCATGTAAAGTTAACAACATTTATATGCTCTGATAACCTGTATAGGCTATGTAGGATACATTAGAGTTGATTTGAGGGACCTGGTCAACTTCAGCAGGGACTCTCAGTCAGTTCCCAGAGTCAGGCCAAAAACAACAGCCCTTTTCATCACTAATTAATTACAGCCAGCATGATCTGACCCAAGGACTTTCCGCCAAGTAAATTGAGTGAAATTATTGTGCAGTATAAAAAGGCTGTAAAATGACACCAGAACTTAGCACGTGGGGATACGACAGGCACCAATTAACACAGCCTTCATTGACTCTGTCCTAGGGGTTGTGTGAAACTGACTGTAGAACACACAGTTTGGAGCTGTATTTAATGCTTCCTTAAGCAATGGCGTAACGGAGGATGAGTGTGATTCAGAGACAAGTGATAGCAGAGCAGAATGTAGTCATTTCTGTCTGGGGAGCATGTTGGTCAGGTTCATCTTCTCCCTCAATGACACAACATTCCAGAACATTTCACCCAGACAGAAAGGCCACCTAAACCCCATTTAACTTTTTGAATAGACACAACATGCTTCACAGTGTTATTAATAAACATGCTTCACAGCCAAAACAATAGTCTTGCCTATTAACAAACAACATAAATTTATAGGTTGTTCTATGGCATAGCTTGCCCTATGATGACTCAGCAGAAATGCTCCACTCTCGTCCTGCTCAGCAGGTCCATGCGGCCATTGATTGATATTGCGTATCCTCCCCAGCTGGTTTGTCAGGCTTCAGCTACAGTGAGACCAACTGCTCTTGCATAATAACATTGATTTGTGGATCCATAAGAACACCTTCCCCATTTAAAGCAGAGGGATAGGCTATTGTTTTAGCTGTGTCCATCAGAAGCTAAACAAAAGCTTGCTTTGTTGCTTGCTCAGTCACTGACTTCCCCTTTGTGCAAATGTGGGGTCTCATATTAGCTGACCTAGCCAATAGCCTATGGGCTGTTCTTTTGTCAGCAGTACTTTTATTAAGCCAATCAAAGGAGTCTAGCTTTGTCTTTGGTCTTATCTTTTATTTAGTCTCAAAGCTCTTCAGGAAATAATATGCTGGAATGTGTTGTTTGCCAGGGAGAACTTTACTTTAAAAAAGAGGAATGTAGCAAGAGGGAGAGTTTCTATGATGTGTGAAAGGGACAACCTCAACACACACACACTCACACACACACACACACACACACACACACACACACACACACACACACCAGACGTGCCATTTATATATTTCTGTATTCTGCATATTATAAAATCGTCCACTTTTGTGCGTAAATTCCAGGTAACCCAGATCTATATAATAACCTGAAGGAATCTCTTTTCCTCCTGCTAAGTGTCCTGTTTCAGATTATTGAGAAGTACTGCACTGATTCTACAGAAGTATTGAAAAAGTAGGCCAGGAATGAACACTTCTAAAGTATTGTGTTCAGACAGAGGTATTGCTGTACCTCGATTGAGATGTTTGCCTTGTAGGAGTTGGTGTGTTTAAACTGATAGCCTTGTTTCGGCTTTGTAAATACACACATATTAATAAATACATATAATTGAGCTGCACTATGAAGTTAAGCAGTTTTACTGAAATGGTAACACAAGTGAGGTTGTAGCTTCTTGATTCACTATTTTTGTTTGTACAAAAGTATGTGCATTTATCTTTCTGCACACATAGCCATTACTGTGACGGTTCACTGCTCCATAGGTGGCCTTGCGTGTGTGACTGAAAGGCCTCTGTGTTCTTTTCAGACTCACATATTTTCAACTCAAAGTCATGGCATGAAAACTAACAGTGTGTCATCCTGTCTAGTGTGTGCATGCTTGTGTGCACGGACTGAAGAACTTTCTTTTTACTATTGTGCTAGCCCGCATGTATGTGTGAGTGTGACCAGATACTAGAGCATGTCTTGGGGACTGAAGGCTTTGTCTGGCCTCCAGTTTGAAGGAGGCGGACACCACCCTCCCGCTTCGGATCATTCTCAGGGGAGTATCATGTGGGCAGGAGCGTTGTTGGGCCAATCCAAGGGCTTCTTTCTGTTTGCCGTTCAACTGCAGATGTGTGTGGGTTGTGGTTTTAAGGTGGCAAGTGCTAATTGCGGCGACTCTCAAACAGGCTGGGAGCTTTTTCTCAGCTGATGTGAGTGTGTGTGCAGATTGCAATATGAGCAAGTGGTCACAAATTACACATATATGTTAGTAGTGTAAAGGAACAGCTTGTTTCTTTTATGTTTTCTTAGCCACCTAGTATATAGCAGGTATTCCATTTTGTGCAACCCCTTTAAAGTTTGATTGATGAGGTGGAATTTCCGTACGAGTAATCCCCTCTCTCTTCTTCTTCTCTCTCTCTCTCTCCCTCTCTATTTCTCTTTCTCTCTCTCTCTTTAGGTGGGCTTGCCGGGGGCATTGAAATCTGCATCACTTTCCCAACCGAGTATGTGAAAACTCAGCTGCAGTTAGACGAGAAAGCCAACCCCCCACGTTACAAAGGCATCGGTGGGTGTCAAATACTGGTATTTCAACATGCAGTGTGAATGTAACAATACATTTTGTAACAATAAGCGAATAATGCATTAATGTACTTGTAATGACGTCATATGGCATGTTATCTGCCTGAGGAAGTGTTTGAAGCCAAAGGTCAAAGTGTAATCTTGCACTTGATGTTCCATCCCACCAATGGAAGCCTTTCACCATATCTCGAACACTCACTCCCCAGTCTCTATCAGTGCACTCGCAGTCAATGGACTTTGAATAGTGGACCCTCGTCACAATAACATGTTGACGGACTGTCAGATTGCGCCGGTTGTTCTGCAGTGGTGTTCAATAGTTAAATAATGTTACCTGTCTACTGGATGAATGGATCAAGAACAAAGGTCAAAGGTCAAAAGGTCAAAAGACAATTACTGGCAGCCATTAAGAAAAAAAAAATTGGGTGTTGCATCACAACATGTCAAAGTAAAGCCATGAGAAAAGTGAGCTTTGAGACATTATGCCTTGAGAGAACTCTGCTCTTGAAGTTAAGCATTGACCAAGTCTTAGGCTGCAAAAACACAAATAATTTACCACAAAGTGGTAAATGATCTTAGTCAAGTCCCTAAAAAAGCTCCTCTTACATCTAGATATACATTTAGCCATTTAGGCACTTTTATCCAATGTTATTACACGGCTCTTCTTAATGCTGTAGAATGCTCCATTCACTTGAATGGGGCTTCCCAACGTTCTGCGGTCAACTATTTTCCGATAACTGACCGTTGCTATGCAGTTAATGACCGCTGTCAAGGAAAGTGGCCTTTTTGCCTCTGATTCACATCTTTCGTAGCACTCCGCAAGTAGTACGGTAACTTATCAAGGGAGTTTCAGCGGACGGTTGAGCAGCTGTGTTCTAAAGAATGTTCAACTGTCTTTGAAGTTCAACTCTTTGGCGAACTATTTATCTGCTTTTTAACACTACGTATAGTAACAAAAACAAATACATTGTAAAAAGACACACTGTGTTAAGTAATTGTTTTAGTTTTAGCCGTATAATAAGCGGGATAATGTATAGAACGCCGGTCATTGTCGGGAAAATAAGCCCCTTCACGGTGAATCAACACCCCTCCGCTTCGCGTCGGGGTGCTGTTCGCCCTGTCGGGGCTTATTTTCCCGACAATGACCTGCGTTCTATACATTATCCCTTACTTACATACTATGTTCAATGGGTGTATTTTTGGAAGTAATGTATTTGTATGTGAATTGCTGCTGCAGCACTAAAACCCTGTTTCAGGATAACTCATTCATTCTCCTTTTATTTATCTCTCGCTCATCACTCACTCACTCACTAACAAACTAGTTAGATTTGAAACACCAGGGATTCTTTGGACTCACTCTGACTGAATCCCTTGCCAACCCCCCCGCCCCCCCCCCCCCCCTCTCTCTCTCTCTGTGTCTTTCTTTCTTTTTGTCTTTCTCTCTCTCTCTCTCCCACAGGGGACTGTGTAAAGCAGACAGTCCAGGGTCATGGGGTCAGGGGCTTGTACAGGGGCCTCAGCTCGCTACTCTATGGTTCCATCCCAAAAGCAGCTGTCAGGTAGGCACACCTCCTCTCTGCCATGCCTACAGCACAAAAAGTGAATAATAATGTATTTCAGCCAGTTTCAGTCAGAAAGAGATGAAGCAGATCTTCCAAGTAGGAAGGAGTATACTGTATATACAGCCGCGGAAAAAATTAAGAGACCACTTCAAAATTATCAGTTTCTCTGGTTTTACTATTTATTGGTATGTGTTAAAGTAAAATGTACATTTTTGTTTTATTCTATAACCTACTGGCAACATTCCTACCAAATTTCAAATAAAAATATTGTCATTTAGATCATTTATTTGCAGAAAAATGACAATTGGTCAAAATAGCAAAATTGATGCAGTGTCTTCAGATCTCGAATAATGCAAAGAAAACAAGCTCATATTCATTTTTAAACTACACAATACTAATGCTTACACTTAGGAAGAGTTCAGAAATCAATATTTGGTGGAATAACCTTGATTTAAAATCACAACTTTCATGTGTCTTGGCATGCTCTCCACCAGTCTTTCACATTGCCGTTGGGTGACTTTATGCTACTCCTGGCGCAAGAATTCAAGCAGCTCGGCTTCTTTTCATGGCTTGTGACCATCCATCTTCCTCTTGATCACATTTCAGAGGTTTTTGATGGGATTCAGGTCTCGAAATTGGGCTGGCCATGACAGGGTCCTGATCTGGTGGTACTCCATCCACACCTTTACTGGCCTGGCTGTGTGGCATGGAGCATTGCCCTGCTGGAAAAAACACTTCTCAGAGTTGGGGAACATTGTCAGAGCAAAAGGAAGCAAGTTTTTCTTCCGGGACAACGTTGTACTTTGCCTGGCTGAGGTTTGTAAAAGACCATAAGGATTGAAAAAAGCGGACTGGAGGGTCTTCTAGTTCGTCTTCTCTGATGAGTCCAATTTTCAGCTTTGCCCAACACATGGTCGTCTGATGGTTAGACGGAGACCTGGAGAGGCCTACAAGCCAGAGAGTCTTGCACCTACTGTGAAATCGGACTCATCAGAGAAGACGAACTTAGAAGAACCTCCAGTCCGCTTTTTCAATCCTTATGGTCTTTTACAAACCTCAGCCAGGCAAAGTACAACGTTGTCCCGGAAGAAAAACTTGCTTCCTTTTGCTCTGACAATGTTCCCCAACTCTGAGAAGTGTTTTTTCCAGCAGGGCAATGCTCCATGCCACACAGCCAGGCCAGTAAAGGTGTGGATGGAGTACCACCAGATCAGGACCCTGTCATGGCCAGCCCAATTTCGAGACCTGAATCCCATCAAAAACCTCTGAAATGTGATCAAGAGGAAGATGGATGGTCACAAGCCATGAAAAGAAGCCGAGCTGCTTGAATTCTTGCGCCAGGAGTAGCATAAAGTCACCCAACGGCAATGTGAAAGACTGGTGGAGAGCATGCCAAGACACATGAAAGTTGTGATTTTAAATCAAGGTTATTCCACCAAATATTGATTTCTGAACTCTTCCTAAGTGTAAGCATTAGTATTGTGTAGTTTAAAAATGAATATGAGCTTGTTTTCTTTGCATTATTCGAGATCTGAAGACACTGCATCAATTTTGCTATTTTGACCAATTGTCATTTTTCTGCAAATAAATGATCTAAATGACAATATTTTTATTTGAAATTTGGTAGGAATGTTGCCAGTAGGTTATAGAATAAAACAAAAATGTACATTTTACTTTAACACATACCAATAAATAGTAAAACCAGAGAAACTGATAATTTTGAAGTGGTCTCTTAATTTTTTCCGCGGCTGTATATTGTATGAAAAATATCAGACTTACATATAGCACACATATAAGTTTAGTATAATATAATAGTAGAGTATATTACTAGAAATACAGTATAATATCATTTGCTGAGTTTTGTGACTGTGTAGTTTTAAGCAATGCAGAGCAGATGCTCTGCTTCCATCCAGAGTAGTTGAAAGCAAAGTATGGCAGAGGCTACCTTTCAGCAGTTCTCACTGGGATTCATAGTACCCATGGTATTAATGTATTAGTGTAGCTCTCCAAGCCTCTTATCAGCCGAACCACAGGGGTTCCTTTACTTGTGACCCTGAGATAATGCCCTGGTCATGTGCATTGCATGTGCTTTCGTCATGACAAAATGTCTGGCTCTTTTAGTTAATTTCAGCACCACTGCTATGCATTAGCCATTTATATGTTCAATCTAAAGATGTGTCATATCTGAATGTAGTGGTCAATGTTGTATTTAGTTAGTGTGGTCTACTAATGTAAAATGTAAAGAACTAAGTAGGCCCCCTAAAAACCTGTAGAGCTAGATTCTGTGCCATAAGGTGTGACTAAGTGTTTGACAGTCTTGCCCTCAACACCTTGTCAATGATGATTTTGTTTTTTACCACTGGCTGTTGTAGAGGGAATGTGGCCTGTTGAAGTAGCCAGTAAGCTAGCAGCTATATACAGCTATGTAATTAATTGTAAAAAGTAATTTAAAAGTCTTTTAAAAAGCAATTTGCTGTGGTTGGGAGACACTAAACCATGCATAGGTGTTGTAAATTGACATAAGCCTTGTATTCCTCCCTAGGTTTGGGGTGTTTGAGTTCCTCAGTAATAAAATGCGGGATGAGTCGGGCAAGCTGGACAGCACACGTGGGCTTCTCTGCGGCTTGGGGGCAGGGGTAGCAGAGGCCATTGTTGTGGTGTGCCCAATGGAGACGGTGAAGGTCAGTAAAGAGAACATCAGGGAAACAAATAGGAAAAAAACCTAACATGGGCAATCTAGAAAGTCAGCTTAATTAAATGATTATTGACATTAATTTGTTCAGTATTGAACACTTCTCTGTCCTTAATTTAAGACCTTTTTGATATACAATGGCTGGTAGGCTTCATTGTTAAGATCCCCCCTCCCTAACCAGTCATACGTCATCCTAGATGTCAATAAAAGGCTAGTTCTGTAGGGAGGCATTATCTTATGGGGGATGGCTGACCATCCTCAAGAGTGCCATGGTCAGTCAACGTGGAGAAATGTTGTGTCAGCATATGGGAAAAAGCCTATTTGACCAGTCTCTTGTAAATCCTTTCGAATTATCAGTGTTACAAACGGGCTCATGGCTTGACTGCAAAAGGGAGATGACTTATGGTGTATAGGTAGCAAAACGTGGATGGGAACAGCAAAATGACACCAAGGAGTCCAAATTAAGGGCAGTCAGGATATACAGTTTACAGCCATACCACAATGAGCACGGCTGATCTCATACGATCTCCGAAGTTAAGCAGTGCTGGGGCTGGTTAGTCCTGGGATAGGAGACCAACTGGTAATACCAGGTGCTGTAAAATGAAGCTGGGTGGGCCAATCCCCTGCTCAGTGGATTTACTGGATTACTGAAACATTGAGAACAAGTGGATACCAAATCTGGCGAAAACTCGCTATCGATGGCCTATGCTCCACTATGGAGTGAGAAGGTGAACAACAAGGATGTGCAGTGCCGATCAAGTTTCAGGACATAGATGAAGATATGATCACATTTTAAATCAAATGTATGCAAATATCCAGGAAATTCTAAAGGGTTCACAGCACCACTGTGTAAAAGGTCTGTGTCATGTCACTCTGATCTCAGTCAGCGGCATCCTCAATCCTATGCCAGAATGCTCCACTTACGGAGGTCATTTATCTCCTCTGTTTTGCATTATATCTTATTTCTCAGAAACTCTATGCCTAGTTCATTCCCAGGAACTGTCCTCTGATAAGTAATAGATAGATAGATAAACTTGTATTTATCCCTTTAGGGAAATTCAGGTGTAATAGCAGCAACAGGAATAGGAAACAAATAGGAATCAAACACTCATGAAAATACTCATAAAAAGTAAGTAAAAACAGCGTGATCCCAGGTGATTTTGTCATAGGCCAGAATATATTTTTTAATGAACCAGTACGTCATTCAAGTCAATCCATCTCTACCAAAGAAGCAGCCGTATATTTAATGACTTTTTGTATTGTTGTGACTTCAGGTAAAGTTCATCCATGACCAGTCATCGGCAAATCCAAAGTACAGAGGCTTCTTCCATGGAGTAAGAGAGATTGTCAGAACTCAAGGTAAGAGAGATGCTGGTGCTGTCCTCTAGTGGACTTGTTGAACAAGTTCACACATCATGCAAGAAGTTTAACTGTCATTAAAATCAACATCCAGTTTTGTTGAATGAACCCCACAATAAAAAAAAAGATATTTGATTAGAAACAGGTATGCTCCACTTTTAAATCCACTTTTAAATCATTGACATTCACATGAGTAGCATGTGATGTGAAAACTAGCCATGTGACTACCTTACAGCTAACCCTCTCTGACCCCAGAGAATTGTGACAATTTCAAGATCTAAATATAGAACAAAGAGATGATTGTGGATTGGGGGAACCAAACACACCAAATTCTTTGTAATAGTGACACATTTAATTCCAATACGGTATATCCAGATATGCATATATCATACCTTTTTGTGTTTACAGTATTATGAAGATGTTTTTTTTTTTATGTCTTAGGTATTATGGGAACATATCAAGGACTGACGGCAACTATACTGAAACAGGGATCCAATCAGGCTATTCGTTTCTATGTAATGACTTCACTAAGGAACTGGTACAAAGGTACAGCTGATACTGTGTGTGTGTGTGTGTGTGTGTGTGTGTGTGTGTGTGTGTGTGTGCGTGAGAGAGAGAGAGAGAGGCGGGGGGGATTGCAAAGCAAAGCAGACTGTACAATACTATAGCACCACAATATTCAACATTTGAAGGAAAGGAAGCTGTTTTATTGTAATAGCCAAAGGAGAGTACTTCACAATAAGTGTTATTCAGATGGCAACAGTGGTGTTGTTCAGAGCAGATAAAGGTATCAGAGATAATTAATGAAATAATTCATCTTGCTTATTAATGCCTCTCTGTCCTCCCATTGGTCCCTGTGGAGTTCCTATGTAATCAGCTTCAAGTGTAGTAGATGAACTCTTCTCCGAAGCGTACCAGGAAACAGTCAGTGAACAAGGCAACCTCTCCTTTCTCTGACCCGTCTCGACGCAGGTGATGATCCCAACAAGGCCATCAACCCTCTGATTACTGGGTCGTTTGGAGCTTTTGCAGGAGCGGTCAGTGTGTTTGGTAACACACCTCTGGACGTCATCAAAACTAGGATGCAGGTTTGTACTAAGACCAGCAGTATAGGAGTCCTTAACAAAACCAACTGAAATATGCATAACATATTCTATATTTTATGCTATAATACAATATGTTATGATTGCTAATATGGTCTATATATTGTATATGGTAATTTTTTCACAGGTACTGAATCTTGGAATATTGAAAGTGTTATTCCCGGTTCAGCTGGCAGGATTGTTTTTACTGTGGCAGATAGCTTATTTTAATAATAATAAATAATAAGACACAATTGTTAGGATATGGGTGACATGGATAAAAAGTCAGCGTCTTTGCACTGTGTTTTTTACCATTGTGACTGCTGCATTCCTGAGACATTCCTGCTATGTCTGATGTTTCATGTCCTTGTGTCTGTCCTCTGCCAAGGGTCTGGAGGCACATAAGTATAAGGGCACCCTAGACTGCGCCATGAAGATCATGAAACACGAGGGGCCTAAAGCGTAAGTTCCTGTAGTACACAGGCACATCACACAAACTAACATGTAAACACACATAAGCACATAGAATACTCATGCACAAATTATTGCAGTGTACTGTTCACAACTGCCCAAAAGCACAGGCATGTACACAAACACATACAGATACAAACACACTCAGAATATATCTGAATATATTACACGTTTATAAGTGTTTTTTTTTTTTTTTTACCTTTCCACTTATTTGATAGGTTCTACAAAGGGACTGTCCCACGTCTGGGCCGAGTGTGTATGGACGTGGCCATCGTGTTCATCATTTATGAGGAGGTGGTGAAAGTCCTTAACCGTGTTTGGAAGACCGAGTGAGAGCAGCTAAACATGATTGGCTGAGCTAGATGACCATGCAGTGGCCTTTGAGTCTCATTAGCCTGTCAGGGTCACTGTTGGCTGAGACCTTGTATTACCCATAAGGCCTTGCTGGAGTCTGATTTACCAACTCAAAGGCTGCGATATTGTGTACGTCACTAAGGAGCACCTTTCCCAACAGAATGTGATGACAGACTTACAGAGTATACTTGAAACGGAAAGCTAATAAATAAATGTTTAGTGTAGATTTCTACTCAAAACACATTTTATACCTAATATATTTGGGACAGATGTAGATTTTAGAAGGGGATATGGTAAATGCTGGGAGTGACAAAAGACTAGGCAGTATAATGTTGCTTATCTATTGCTAAAACTAATTAAATGTATTTTAATCAGAATTTTATTTCTTAAAAAAATGAAAATAATCATTGTTTAATAATGGAATTTTATCCATACGTTGTACAGTAATTTAAAATGACCTTCATTTTGATGCTGACAGAAGTAGCGACGGCTAAAGATATGCTCAGATGCATTCATGAACCTCCTAAGAACACGTGTTTTCTCCAACACATTGGTCCAACTGCCCAGTTAGGTTAAACATTCCTGGAGCGAGTGAATGAA
Source organism: Sprattus sprattus (assembly GCF_963457725.1). Classification (NCBI taxonomy): domain Eukaryota; kingdom Metazoa; phylum Chordata; class Actinopteri; order Clupeiformes; family Clupeidae; genus Sprattus; species Sprattus sprattus. The sequence continues at coordinate 20,069,931 of NC_137922.1, read as the reverse complement.
TGGTTGAAGTGCCTGCACGTATATGCATACAGTAATGTTTCTTATACCCGCAGATTTTTTTCATTGTTATTTTGATATATTTGAAGTGGTATTTCACCTTGAAATGATCCATGCAGATTCTAGCCCCAGTCCTGTAATGTTTACTCTGTAACTAAAATAGCTGTATTCAAAGTGCCTCAAAGGAGGGGAAATGTTGTTTAGAGAAGGCCTCGTTATTGTGTCATTCCTTCATGTATTATTTTGAGACAGGACTGTGCTGCATCCCTGTGTTGCCAAAAGTAAACATACAGCAGATTCCCCCAGTTTGGGAAATTAGACATAAATTAGTTAGTGTCTACGGGCATTCAATTGGACAGCATGATGACACACATACCAGAAATGACCCACAGCTCACCACCTTGTGCATTTCATTCCATTTGTTTAGAAGAGCATTGCATCCAAAGCCTTTATTCTTTTAGAACGACTCATTTAAAAGGTACACACAAGATTGTCTCCTGTTAGCAGCACTTACCTGTACTATTTTAATTTTCAGGTGTCTGATCAAATCTTTCCTTTATTTTTTGTTTAATAGCCTTTAATGCAGTTTACTTTTTTTAATTATGTTTTGCAGCAATGTGAAAATGAGTCATTAATCCACAACGCCTTAATATAAGCAAAACTAGTGAAAATGGGGGCATCTTCCTCCTACCTCAAGACGTCCATAACAGGCTTATAAACCATTGGCAGTCCACATTAAATAAACAAACCCTTACTGAGTACTTCATAACAATCACCTGGTGCCATGGTTTACTGAGTTTTTAACTCTCTTCTCAAAGCCTCATGAAGGTCTTTGTCCACCCTGAAGATAGATAACCAGAGTAAAAACTCATTTAAGTCTCATCTTAAATTCTGGTACATCGTCCGTAGCTTTTAATTTAATTTTTTTCATGTGCCTTCATGTCTGAATGTTTTTCCCTTTTTGTGAACCAGTTGTGTAACAAGGGTGTATTCCGTTATCCTGTTTAGTAAACTTAGCAAATAGTCGATAAACTATTTGTGTCAAATGTCAAGATCCTTGTAAGGGCAGTCTTGGTTGGTTTCAATGACAAAATGTTACAGACCCTGACCTATGTGGAATGTTCACAAACCTGCTGGCCAATACCCTTGTTGCTTTGAAGCTTTTTTTTTTAAAGACAAACTGGATTTTTCTCTCAGAGGGAAATATGTTCATACTGTGAACATCTTTGAAAGTCATTATGTTGTTGTATGTCTAATGCAGGCATATATAATCGTATTAATTACATTATGTGATCTTCATTCAATGCCATTCTTTGTGATGCAGATTACCATGTCATGTGCCTTCAATAATTTCATTCCTTGTCAATAAACACCAAAATGTTGGAAAAAATGATCAGTTGATATTGTCCTGTCTTTAAACAACAACTTATCCGCTAAGGCTAAGCCAATACAGTTTAGGGCTTCTGTTAATTATCAGGATCGCTTTTCCATGACCTCTTAATGTTCTGTATGGACCTCTTAACTTGCCGTACTGAAAGGTTCCTCTAGTTTGTCCTCATCAGATGTCCACTTCTGTAAGATGTAGGTAGGAAATCACCCGTAGCTTTGCATTAACAATCATGTCGGCGAAAGGGGGTGGATCAAGAGGATTTTATTTCCATACAGTACTCTCTCTGGCCCGGTCTTTGGCTGCTAATCGACCGGCTCCGATTGAAAAGGTGAGCATCTGTCAACGCTAACTGTCCAGTTGCGACCTAGTCAACTAGCTTATAGGTAGCATAGCTTCCAACAAGAGTTCTGTTATGATGCAGCTAGAGCATTAGCTTGCTAATCTTAGCTGAACTTATCTTAGCTTTGTTTTGGTCCAACATCCCCGGGGTTAACGCAACATTTTCTGTCTATCGAATATGGCATAACCTTAGATGAGGTAAATTATTATTACATTATTTGCTAGGAGCATGCTAATTCCTTGACAGTATTATTTTATCAGGGATAAGGTTAACGCTAGCTAACTACGCTAGCTAACTAGGAAGAGGAAGGACATTCCTCAGTAGCCAGGCCGACCTGTTCTTTGCCAAATAGCTGCAGTTGACATGGCACTGTGAAGGGCTTGACAGGATATTTGTAAGTAGGCACGCTTGTTTTTATCGGTAGAGATGTTTATGCGTTTAGACGCTGTTGTGATGGTGTAGGGTTGGATAGCCATGAAGTTGACATTCCAAGACTTGCTCAATGTTCCATTAAAACGCCCCCTTGTATTGCAGGTGATATGTTGTCACATTTGTATCCATCACCAGAAATGAAATAAAGCTATAAGGCCCTCGGGTCGCATATACATGCACAATAGTAACGTCTCTGGTGGACTTTATATCCGATTACGTTATAGCTGTTATAGTGTATACACTTCATAATTTAGGTATCAGTTGAACTAACTGCTGTTGTCAGTGGCGCTGCAAATCCTCGGGGATTTGGCATCGCAAGCAGCGATGAGGGACAGTGTTTTTGTGCGTGGAATGCAGTTGTATTTAAGCTGAACCCAGCTTTGTTATGCAAGTGATATGCTCTATGTATTTTGTGTTATTTATGAGCAGGTTTGTGATTCATTACAAAAATTATTGTGAAAAATATTGGTGATTTCATAGACTGTTATAGATGCAATGAGTTGTGCTGCTGTTAGCTGAATATTCAAGAGCTATAAATCAAGAGAAAACGTTATTTGCAGCCATGACATTTACTGTACATTTGTAGACTATTCCAAAAGCCATGCATTTTCAAACATTAGAAATTTCAGGTTTTGTGGGTGGAATATGGTCTCAAGGAAAGTGTTGGTGTCATGAAGTCATAATATGCAATTTTCAAGCCATGTTTGCTACTATATTTCCCACATTGTATGTTCAAAATCATTAACAATTGATTAATAGAAAATAGACATAGAAATAGAAAATGTTGCTCCTCATAATATGAGGTCATGAGGTTACTTGTCGTTTAAGTGACTGAGCAATGCTGAGATTTTTGCTGTGCTTATTTGCCTTCATTATTAAGCCTAATTTGGAAAGCCTGGTTAAATTAATGTGTATCTGTAATCAGGATTTATGTACCGGTAATGTCTTTTTCCCAAGACTTCCTGATTTAAGACATTTGACACAACCACACTATGAAGTACATACACACTCTGTTTAAATCGGGGCAAGTGAGTGCAGTAAAAGGGAGGTTTGGAGAAAAACGGCCATTGCTTGTAAACTAATAAAGCAAAAAGGTAGTGCAGTTGTGTTCACTGGATCCCATCAACATTCATTTAAGTGAAAAGAACAAAGAGGCACCGACCTATGTAACCTCAATCTGCAACCATGTTGTTTTGGCACCCGTGTGATTGAAGTTTTGAACATGCATACATGTCTGTGTGCTTGCCATACACATGTGCATGTACACAATTAACTCTGTGTGTGTGTGTGTGTGTGTGTGTGTTGTTGCAGGTGCAAAAACTGCAATGCATGTGCCCAGTGGACGTGCGTGGTGTGTATCAGCTGGACGAGAGGAGGAGAGATGCAGTCATTGCTCTGGGGGTTTTCCTGGTGGAGTCGGAATTACAGGTACCTGCCTCTGCATGCTCTCCACAGGCCTATGTCCAAACTACTTATGACCGCAGAACTACAGAATACCAGTGAGGGTTATACTGGAAGCTGTTGTAGATCATTTTGGACAACAAGAGAAGGGGGTCATTGGTTAAGATGAGTGACATAAGGGCTTAGGCCCCCTGTGACGATATTGTAAAGCTGGCAGTGGGCCATAGATCTGATCTCCTGATTATAAACATACAGTGTAAACAGTTGTTTGTGGCATTTCTCACTTTAGCACAAAGAAGCCATTGTTCCGTACCTCCTGGGTCTGCTGAGAGGAATACCGAGGGTGCAATGGATTGACGAGAACTCGGAGAGGAAGGGGAGGGGTAATGACATTTTTTTTTCTATTTATATATTTAACACGGTTATCTGGTCAAGGGAGAGTGTAAAGTTCCGCCTGGCCAAAGTGTGAAGTGCATCTTGCAGTTTTCAAGCTTGGTCATCACATCAGCCCACAATGTCTAAAGAAGAGATTAATTTTTAGTAATAATTGTGGATTTGAAAATAAAATATACCCCATGATGTTCGTAGATTCAGGGGTGATGTATGCTATTGATCATTAACAACCAACATTATTACTGTTTTTATGTGTCTAAACATGTCTTAAGCTCAGTTTTCTCTGCATCAGAAACCCTCCCAGGGGCAGAGAACTTCTGCTTCTGTCTAGTCACCCTGCTCTCAGACGTGGCTCAACAGGATGAGGCTCTGAGGTCACAGGTTAGTCAACGTGTGTGTGTGTGTGTGTGTGTGTCACAATTTTTTTATGGTTAAAGAGATCTCTCCTTACTTTCTGTAACTTGAAACCCTAATTTTCCTCTTTTTGTAATTGAACGAGGAAGAGGATGATAATAAAAATAATAGTACCTGACATTGAAAATGTTAATACTGAGGATGTTTGTGTGGGAGCAGATTTTAGAGGCGGTGATGAACCTCGTGCAGGTTCTGCTGGATGCATGCCACAACCCGGAGGATCAGGATAAAGGTCTGCATACGTCCACAGTTAAACCTCTAACTGCTGAGAGATAACTGTGTTTTTAATACCATGATGTATCTGAATCACTTGTTTTGAGTCAAATCTAACCATTTTGTTTGCAATTGCAATATTCCTTGCAAATTGGCAGTACAATGCCTGACAAAAGTCATGTCACTTATCCAAATTGTAGGAACAACAGATAATAACTTGACTTGTAGTTGATCAATTGGAATCAGAAATGGCTCATATGAAAGGCAAAGGCCTCTAGATTATGCTTATTATACCAACATAAAGTTGTGTATCATTAATTGAGTTTTATCATGTAATAAGGACAGACAGGTCAGATTGGGTTTGGACAAAAGTCTTGTCGCATACACAAAAATATTTTTTTTAATTTTGAATTTTACTTTGATAACACAAGAATGCTACAATAGCATCAGAGCATAAAGTCATGGTGCCCTGGGGGAAAAAAACAATATCATATATAACTCAGATGAGCTTGGAGGACTGCATCCATACTGCATCCACTTTGATGTGGAGGCCGAAATATGAGAAGAAGCGCCATCCTGCTGAAGAATTTGCCGTCTCCTGTGGTTTGGAATGTAATCGCCATCAAGAATCCCTTGATATTTCAGGCTGCTGATGTTGCCATCCTCTCTGCAGATCTTTTGCACACCCCCATACAAACCATGATTTTTCCTCCACCAAACTTGACTGTTTTCTGGGTGAATCTTGGGTCCATGCGTGTTCCAACAGGTCTTCTGCAGTATTCGTAGCGATCGTAATGCAGTTTAATGGATGATTCATCAGAAAAAAAATCAACCTTCTGACACTTTTCCACTGTCTATCGTTTTGGCAAAAAAATGGTTTGGGGTTACAACCAGTATGGGTGTGCAGAGTGGATGGCAACATCAACAGCCTGAAGTATCAAGAGATTATTGCTGCCTATTACATCCCAAACCACAAGAGAATGTAAATTCTTCAGCAGGATGACGCTCCTTCTCATACTTCAGCCTCCACATCAAAGTTCCTGAAACCAAAGAAAGTCAAGGTGCTCCGGGATTGGCCAGCCCATCACCAGACAAGAACATTATTGAGCATGTCTGAAGTAGGATGAAGGAGGAGGCTTGGAAGATGAAACCAGTCCTGCAAGACTGCTTTCTTTGCTATTCCATACTTCATCAATTAGTTATTTGAGTAATTGCAGAGATATATGGATGCAGTCCTCCAAGCTCATTGGAGTCATACACAATATTATTTGTTTTTTCCAAGGCACCATGACTTTATGCTCTGATGTTATTGTAGCATTTTTGTGTTATCAAAGTAAAATTAAAAATTAAAAAAAATATTTTTGTGTATGCGACGAGACTTTTGTCCAAACCCAATCTGACCTGTCTGTCCTTATTACATGATAAAACTCAATTAATGATACACAACTTTATGTTGGTATAATAAGCATAATCTAAAGGCCTTCGCCTTTCATAGAAGCCATTTCTGATTCCAATTGATCAACTACAAGTCAAGTTATCATCTGTTGTGCCTACAACTTGGATAGGTGACAAGACTTTTGTCAGGCACTGTATATTGATTATGTTTTGTTCATATTATTTCTTGATAATATATCCCAAATAAACGTCATTATTATTATTACATTGATTATGTGATAATAACTATAAACTTTCAGCGTGGCTTTCAGTTGAATTCAATGTTCATTTTATCAGAAGGACTTTTTTTCCCTTGTAAAAACACAGTGCATGAGAGTGAACATTTAGCGTACAGTTTGGTATCTGATCATAGCTTACAATAATACAAAAAAAACTCCTCCCTCTTCCAGAAAACCTGTGCAGGTACACAGTGCCATCCTTGCTGGGAGTGGTGCGGGCATTCGGTCGCTACAGCAACACGGAGGAGCCGCTGCTGTCCAAGCTGTTCCCACGGGGGTGCCCACAGCCCCTCCTGGGTGAGGAGGCAGAGGTGGTACGTCGGCGCTCCTTCCACGACTTCCGTTCCATCCTGCCCAGCTCGCTGCTCACCGCCTGCCAGAGCGACACCATGCGCCGCAAGACCAGCGGCAGCTCCAGCATCTCACAGCAGGTGATGAGTGCAGCAGTGCATGCTTTCGCCACCAGGGGGAGCATGTCTTTAGGATGTCTCTCAAACTTACCGCAATGAAGCATCAGTGAGGGAAATAGGCTGATGACCTACCTTAGGAGGTGAAATAAAAAACTGAACTGCTTCAGATGTGAAACCCATTTTGTTTTTGCAGTCATGGTAAGAAGCATGGTGGCATATTGCACTATGGGATAGATCTTCAATTAACTTAGTGTGTGCATATGCAGAGCAGCTATGCTGTGAGGGTGTATTTCAGCCTATTCGTGGGTCTGTGTGTTTTTCAGGCCAGTCCAGAGCGTGGGCCGCTGCCCCCGGGCTCCCCAGCTGACCCCTCTGCCCAATACTTTGAAGGTGAGCGAGTGCAGTCCTGTGCTCCTGTTGCATCCTCCAACCTTCTCCTTATGCAAACATGCACTAACTACGCTTTCTGGAGTTGCATCCTCCAACCCACTTTGCACTAATTATGCACTAACTAGACTTTCTGGAGTGACAGGTAGTATTTCACACATCCACAAATGTTCTTTTGAAAATGAAAACTGTTGGGTTTAAGCATTGCCTTTAAAGTACTAGATGGACTACATATCCCAACTAAAACATTGAGACACCTAAATTGAACCAAATACTGAGCCTATGCACAGGCCAAAACAGTAACCCAAGTCTTAACTCCGCACTCTTTGGCAGTGCTTCACATATTTAAACATTTTCCTGATGTTATTCCATTCCCCTGTCTCCATGGTCTTTCTCTCTCATTATCCTTAACCCATCTCTCTCCCTCTCTCTTCCCCACTCTTTCTCTCCCTCTCTCTCTCTCTCTCTCCCTCTTACGCCCCCTGTGTCCCATAGGTTCCTACCTGCCCGACGGGAGTGCTGTGGATCCAGACTACTACTTCTCCACCATCAGTTCCAGCTTCTCCGTGTCCCTGCTCTTCTCCGGCTACGGCCGTGAGTTCAGCGTCCCCCTAGAGGTCCTCAGGAGGCTGCTGGCCATGGTGGAGAAGTTTGTGGCCGAGTCCTTCCTCAAGACGCTGGACGCTGCGTTAGCAGAGGTTAAGGAGGTGTGTGCGGGTGTTTGTTTGTGGGGAGAGCTCACTAATGCAGAGGAAGATTGTTTTTTTTTGTTGTACTTTCAAATCAACTATACATCTATTTTGGCTTATAACTTGAATGTTGTTATTCTAGGATAATCCTGGCATTTATCTGTACTACAAAACCTTCAGTGATCCACTGTACGTGGCCATATTTAAGATGCTAAGGGACTCACTCTACTACATGAAAGGTAAGGATTAGTTTTTACATTGAACATATTCAATATATTTATGAGGTTTTTACTGGTAAACCTAACAAAGTGATGAGCCAATGATGTATTATTTTGTTGTCAGTCATAGTTCTGCAACCAGCATGCAAATGTTTCTCACTGTCTCACTCCCTCTTTCACCTTTTAATAACTCTCCACCCTTCGCTGTCTCTCTCCCTCTTTCACCTTTTAATAACTCTCCACCCTTTGCTGTCTCTCTCCCTCTTTCACCTTTTAATAACTCTCCACCCTTTGCTGTCTCTCTCCCTCTTTCACCTTTTGATAACTCTCCACCCTTCGCTGTCTCTCTCCCTCTTTCACCTTTTAATAACTCTCCACCCTTCGCTGTCTCTCTCCCTCTCACTTTTTAATAACTCTCCACCCTTCGCTGTCTCACTCCCTCTCTCACCTTTAAATAACTCTCCACCCTTCGCTGTCTCTCTCCCTCTTTCACCTTTTAATAACTCTCCACCCTTCGCTGTCTCTCTCCCTCTTTCACCTTTTAATAACTCTCCACCCTTTGCTGTCTCTCTCCCTCTTTCACCTTTTAATAACTCTCCACCCTTTGCTGTCTCTCTCCCTCTTTCACCTTTTGATAACTCTCCACCCTTCGCTGTCTCTCTCCCTCTTTCACCTTTTAATAACTCTCCACCCTTCGCTGTCTCTCTCCCTCTCACTTTTTAATAACTCTCCACCCTTCGCTGTCTCACTCCCTCTCTCACCTTTAAATAACTCTCCACCCTTCGCTGTCTCTCTCCCTCTTTCACCTTTTAATAACTCTCCACCCTTCGCTGTCTCTCTCCCTCTTTCACCTTTTAATAACTCTCCACCCTTCGCTGTCTCTCTCCCTCTTTCACCTTTTAATAACTCTCCACCCTTTGCTGTCTCTCTCCCTCTTTCACCTTTTGATAACTCTCCACCCTTCGCTGTCTCTCTCCCTCTTTCACCTTTTAATAACTCTCCACCCTTCGCTGTCTCTCTCCCTCTCACTTTTTAATAACTCTCCACCCTTCGCTGTCTCACTCCCTCTCTCACCTTTAAATAACTCTCCACCCTTCGCTGTCTCTCTCCCTCTCTCTCACCTTTTAATAACTCTCCACCCTTCGCTGTCTCACTCCCTCTCTCACCTTTAAATAACTCTCCACCCTTCGCTGTCTCTCTCCCTCTCTCACCTTTTAATAACTCTCCACCCTTCGCTGTCTCTCTCCCTCTCTCACCTTTAAATAACTCTCCACCCTTCGCTGTCTCGTTCCCTCTCTCACCTTTTAATAACTCTCCACCCTTCGCTGTCTCTCTCCCTCTTTCACCTTTTAATAACTCTCCACCCTTCACTGTCTCACTCCCTCTCTCACCTTTTAATAACTCTCCACCCTTCGCTGTCTCTCTCCCTCTCTCACCAATGACTCTCCACCCTTCGCTGTCTCCGGCTCTTCACACACACACTGTCACACACTCACACGCACACTGTCACTCACACGGTCACTCACTCACTCTTCTCTCGTTCTGGGCTCAGACCTGCCCACGTCGTTTGTGAAGGAGGTGCATGACTTTGTGCTGGAGCAGTTCAGCAGCAGCCAGTCGGAGCTGCAGCGGATCCTCCATGACGTGGAGTACCTGCACAGCGAGCTCAGCCCGCTCAAGCTGCGCTGCCAAGCCAACGCCGCCTGTGTGGACCTCATGGTGTGGGCCGTAACCGAGGAGCAAGGTGAGAAGTCACGCTTTGACCCCCCTCTCCCTCCACAGGTCCTCCAGGGCCAATTGGCTGATGGTCTCTAACACTACCCTCCTCCGCCCTCTCTCTAGGAGCTGAGAACCTGTGCACCAAACTGTCGGAGAAACTGCAGTCCAAGACCTCCAGCAAAGTGATCATCGCCCACATGCCCCTTCTCATCTGCTGTCTACAGGTGGACTTCCGTTTCTCTGGCAGATTTGCATGCGTACACACACACTTTATATAAATAAATATATGTATATATACTCACAAAGAACAGTGGTTTGATTTAGCCTAGATCTCGGCTTGTTCTTGTTAGCAGTGGTTTGATTTGGCCTAGATCGCGGCTCGTTCTTATGATGTTTGCTTAAGTTGAAAGTCTGGGAAACTAAGCCGTGATTGTAAAACCGTTCGATTTGTTTGCCCAGGGTCTGGGTCGTCTGTGTGAGCGCTTCCCGGTGGTGGCCCACTCCGTCACCACCTCTCTCAGGGACTTCCTGGTGGTCCCTTCTCCAGTGCTGGTCAAACTCTACAAGTACCACAGCCAGTACACAACAGGTGTGTGAGTCACACCTGCTCACCCAGATCAGAAGATCATTGCAACAATTCATTAATCTAAGCCAGTATTTCTACTGTATTTCTACAGTATACCCTATATATCTATATATGCAGCGGTGATTGCATTCTCTCAGAGAGACAAATGTGACATTAACTAGTCAAATGCATATTATGATGTATACGTTATTGTATATTTCTCCTCCAAAGGAACTGGAGAGATCAAAATCCACGTCACCAACGAGCACGCCGTGTCCACATTCAACGTCCACCACCACAAGAAGAGCCAGCCCACCATGTATGAGCAGCTCAGAGATATCTCCATAGACAACATCTGCAGGTAAAGGAAATGGCATCACTTTCATCTGCAGCCATGCATCCAGAAGCATTAGTCCTTTAATGAGCAGATTAATTGGTAAGGTCTGCAAGGTAAAATGCTGTTATTAACCCTTCCGGTTTCTTTCCTTTAGATCTCTGAAGTCAGGATTGACCATGGACTCTGTGATTGTGGAGGCCTTCCTAGCCAGCTTGTCTAATCGTCTTTACATCTCCCAGGAAAACGACAAGTAAGTCCTGCCCCTCCACTGGCCTCAGCTATCCATGTCCAGCAGCGCATGGCGAAGCGTCTCCTTTCCATGCAAAACTTAATTTGTGACTAGTCAAAGTCACCAGTCAGAAGTTAGAACAGGACAGGACGGGCTCTCTACCACCATCAATGCATGACCTCCTACTTTGTACTGTAGAGCTACTGAAAGTGTTCCAGCAGGCCCTTCTCCACAGAGGCCTCTGCCAAACATGCTCTTTGTCCACCAACATGGAGGTGTGGAGAGTTTGGTAAAGAAGGTGATGGTGGTGTCATGGTTCATAGTGATGATGATGATGATGATGATGGTGTGTTTCTCAGGGAAGCTCACCTGATCCCAGACCACACCATCCGTGCGCTTGGCCACATCGCCGTGGCGCTCAGGGAGTCGCCGCGGGTGATGGAGCCCATCCTGCAGATCCTGCAACAGAAGTTCTGCCAGCCGCCCTCCCAGCTCGACGTGCTCATCGTGGACCAGCTGGGCTGCATGGTCATCACCGGAAACGTGAGACTAAACACACACACACACACACACACACACACACTGTCATTCACTTATACTCACACACCCACACACACACTGTCACTCACACACTCAAACACACACACACACACACACTGTCACTCTACACACACACACTGTCACTCAAACACACACACACACACACACATTTGCTTATCAGAAACTAAATCGGATACTGTGTTATCACAAGAAATGTGAAACTTAACACTTTCCCATTCACTTGCTTAGTCAAACAAACAAACACACGCATATAAGGGCACTATTATCCTGGCTGTATGGTAATCCCTGGAAATATGAGACTCAAGACCCATCTATACGTGTACACTCCTGACACATGTCATGCTCATGACGGACTAGTATGCTGGCTGGTTTGCAGACTGGTTCGCTAACATAAGTAAAGACAATGACATGGATTGACTTTGGTTGGATACTGGATTACCCAGAAACAAGACATACCACATAGCAGTGTATAATATTTCCGCCGCATGACTTGAGAAAATGAGCAAGAAATTCTGTTTCGAGAAAATGTGCTGTCTTGTTTGTGGATGTGGTGGTTATACACTGATAGGGTGTGAAGCAGTATCTGTGAATTTAGTTCTGTGGTTTACCGCCCTGTCTAGTGAATAGAGGATAACAGAGATATGCTTGTGCTAAATTAGAGCATCTTGTTAAATTGACATGTATATAAGCAGCAATAAGAGCTTTATTGTTTAACTGTATTTGGCATTCAAATATGCATCTATATATAAAATGGGGGATTATTATTTGAAGGCAAGAGTAGGTTGAAATACAATACAATGTAGTAGTAATTTAGTAAATGCTACACCTAGACAACAAAGAAAATATCTTGCTTGCACGCAGCAGCGTTCATAAGGGCCTATAACACACATTCTTTCATATATTTGGCATATAACCAGAAATATACACTTTATCGGTCGGTGTTGTGTACTATATCCTTGTGGTTTAGGTGTTCGTGTTCTATATATCAACTCTTTCCAAGTAGTGTGTGCATTCCTAACGTTTGGTCTTGTGTCCATCTTCCTCTTCCCCTCCTTTCCACCACCAGCAATACATCTACCAAGAGGTGTGGAACCTGTTCCAGCAGATCAGTGTGAAAGCCAGCTCCATGGTCTATTCCACCAAAGACTACAAAGACCATGGATACAGGTGCGTTTCCCTTCACGTCCCAGCAGCATCCTAGGGATAGGATGGTATAGAGCTGTGTAGTCCTTCCTTTAGATGCCTCTATATGGTCTTGAAGAAACTAAAGCTGTTGATGGCTTATTTTTTCTTATTTTGTGTGCGTCCACACATGCCTGCATGCCAGAAATGTGGCTATATGTGAGTGTGTGTGTGTGTGTGTGTGTGTGTTACACTTCTGTGTGTTGGTGACTTGTTTTCTGTGAGTCTCAAACGTGTCGGCGTTGTGTGTACGGCATACAGGCACTGCTCCCTGGCGGTGATCAACGCGCTGGCTAACATCGCGGCCAACCTGCAGACCGAGCAGATGGTGGACGATCTGCTGGTGAACCTGCTGGAGCTGTTTGTGCAGCTGGGCCTGGAGGGCAAGAGGGCCAGCGAGAGGTCCAGCGAGAAGGGCCCCGCACTCAAGGTGGGCCCCGCCACACACACACACACACACACACAACTCACAGTACACTCATCATAGCAACACACTGCACTTATTGTGAAATGTACTGCAGTGTGTCACAGTGGCAGTTCTTTTGAGTATTGGAAAATTATATTTAGTGATCTGCAGTCCTGTAAACATCTCCCTTAATATCCTGCTCTCTGTTTTCTTCTCAGTTTGTTCTATCGTTTTATCCCTTTAGCTGTCTCTGTGATCTCTCGCTTTTTTTTCTCTCTCTAGCTCCTCCTGTAGCTTTCTCGGTTCAGTTGTTCATTAGCTTTGATGTTTCCTTTCATCTCCCTGCTGTATCTCTCCATTTCCTCTCACTTTCACTCTTGTTTTGTCACGTGAAGATGAATGGAAAAAAAAAACAGACTGAGCAATGTTTTTGTTTTTGTCTTCAAAGGCATCCAGCAGTGCTGGGAACCTTGGCGTCCTTATTCCAGTCATCGCAGTGGTATGGGAACGCACAGTGTCATAATATTTCATAGAGGTCATAGATGTCCATTATTGAGAAGTATCATGTTCGTGAACATCCATCTAAATATATAAGTGTTTGTGTGATTTCTGCAGCTGACCAGGCGTTTGCCACCGATCAAAGAGGCCAAGCCGAGGCTCCAGAAGCTCTTCAGAGATTTCTGGCTCTACTCCGTTGTCATGGGCTTTGCAGTGGAGGGCTCTGGTGAGCAGTGTGATACGCATATAATACTCATTTCAACTGTCGCTGTAATCTGAATCCTTTACAGGCATTTTCAGTTTAAGGGGTTGAATTAGTTGAGACCAAAGTGTGTGTGTGTCTTATGTGTGTGTTTGTATGTGCAGGGCTGTGGCCAGAGGAGTGGTATGAGGGTGTGTGTGAGATCGCCACCAAGTCTCCGCTCCTCACCTTCCCCAGTGGTGAGCCCCTTCGCTCTGAGCTGCAGTACAACTCCGCCCTCAAGAATGACACCGTCACCCAGGTAATATGACCCCCCCATTTCTGCATGCCTTCATTATGGTGGTGCACTGTTACAAACCATAATAGATTGTTTTCCAGAATACATATCCAAGGAACTGTCAATTTTAGGTGACTTGGTTTGTTAATGATTGTTCAATATTCAGTCATAGTCACAGCAGACTGCAGCCACAGGCAAAACCACCACATCATCAGCCGTTTGTCCCACTACTGTCTCCACGCACATAAAAAGATGGCTCTGTGATAAACCCATGTGACCTACTCAGGTGACCTCTCTGTTCTCCTCTTCCCGTCTTTCCTTCATCTCTTCAGGCGGAGCTGAATGAACTGAGGAGCACCATCATCAACCTGCTGGACCCTCAGGCCGAGTCGGCCGCCCTCATTAACAAGCTGGACTTTGCCATGTCCACCTACCTGCTGTCCGTCTACCGGCTGGAGTACATGAGGTAAGAGGGGGGGCCCAATCTACTCAGGCAGGCTATAGTAACGTTGTTAATTATCGGACGGCGTGTGTTATCGGCAAACGTTCGCGTTGTCACATGAATCCATTATTAAACTGAGGTTATAGATTGTTAATCCATTATTAAGCTTAGCATTTTGATTGTTTAGCATAGCGGGAATCCTCTTTCAACCCATGAAATGGTCCAGGACTATCTAGCATTTTTCTTTGAGTGGCCAACCTTTAGCCCTATGAGATCTGAGCACATCCACGAGAGGAAGCAGACCTGGGAGAGTTTACTGACTAATAATGTTTTCTTTCAACGCCCTCCAGGATGCTACGCTCTCAAGACTCTGATCGCTTCCAGGTCATGTTCCGATACTTTGAAGACAGAGCCATCCAGAAGGACAAATCAGGTGGGCCCTCAGTAAATAATTTATGCCACATTAATGGCTGGTTGGTGACCAGATCTTAATCGGAATCACTGATTAATTCTGTTCAGTGCGAAAACAAAAACTGACTGATGTGAGCATGTATTCCTCTTTGATTGCAGGGATGATGCAGTGTGTCATTTCTGTGGGTGATAAGGTCTTTGAGGTCTTTCTTCTGATGATGGCGGAGAAGGTGAGTACAGGAAAGCACAAAGAGTATAAAAGTATAAATCACCACTGTATGGTTGTGGATAGTTTTAATGTCTCTTGTAGCACTACCAAATCCCTATCCCTCACTTGTCTTTCTTAATTCATCCCTTTTGTTCTGCGCTTCTCCTTTCCGCCTCCAGTCTAAGACAAAGTCCCACGAGGAAGAGCTGGAACGCCATGCCCAGTTCCTGCTGGTCAACTTCAACCACATCCACAAGCGCATCCGCAGGGTGGCTGATAAATACCTGTCTGGACTGGCTGAGACGTAAGTGTTTCCTCCTGCTTTGAAGGCTGCCGCCCACCTCAGTTGTGTAGATCTGTGCAGAATACTCTATGAAGATGTGCTGCAGCTAATCGTTTGTTCAGTAGGTTTATATTCAGTTTGTATATGCTAACATTGCTAACAGTTCATGCATAAACAACAATCAAAAATTGCTGATTACAGAAAAATAAAGACCTATGATAGTCTCACTTCTGACTGAAAGAGCCTCCAAGGCATTATAAGCAGTTTATGTACCACGAGAAACCTGGCAGAAAGTAAGACTTAATCACGTCTTACCATTTAAAACCTTCTAATAACCTTAATCGCCTCCCCAAATTCCGCTGAGTACTTGACGTGTGGGATAATCTCCATTTTGTTTTTGTCCTCAGTTTCCCCCACCTGCTGTGGAGCGGCCGTGTGCTGAAGACCATGCTGGACATCCTGCAGACGCTCTCGCTGTCCCTCAGTGCTGTACGTCTGTCCTCAATGTCCCTTCTGTCCCCAAGTGTTTCCTGCTTAAACCATACATTTCACTAAGTGTGGATATTATAAAGACGCGATCAGGCTTTGGCTGAACAGATGCTGTGAAATTAAAACCTCATTAACTAGTAAATGTCTAAGAATGTACAGTTGTTAGGGGTTATTTTTTCTCATTTGAGACTGCGTGTATATGTCGTCTCCCTGGTGATGGCTAATGATTTTTTGAAAAACTGTTCTCCTGCAGGATATCCACAAAGACCAACCGTACTACGACATCCCAGACACCCCTCACCGCATTACTGTACCAGACACATATGAGGCCAGAGAGGTACAGTACTGTGTGTGTGTGTATGTGTGTGTGTTTGTGTGTGTGTGATTTGATAATATTTTATATTATATTTAAACACTCATACCTAATGCATGGATTGCCCTCCAGTTTGTGGCTATGGGTATAACATTAACCAACTCTTGCTATTTGTATTACTTGCATTTGTCTAAATGTTCTTCAAGCTGAGCTTCATTGCACACTTGCCAGCATCCTATCATTTGCTCTTCGAAGAATACTATATCTACAGTCTGTAAATTCTCTTTCTTCAAATTGGTAATATCCTTGAGTCCGATTTGAGTGTTCAAGTTTCTCAACATGAATACAACCCTTTTAGTGTTCAGGTTTCTCAACATGAACACAACCCTTTTGTCTCTGTAGTCGTCTGTGCAGTGTGGTCTGGGGTTCCACTCTTGTTGGGAGTCCAGAATCTTGGACAAAAGGAAGTTGCTGAATGACTAGAGGTGAACGGAGGAGTGTGTGTTGGTGTGGGAGAGAGTGCTGAAACAGTCTTGTCTCTGCTTCTTTGCTCTTGTAGAGTATTGTGAAGGACTTTGCTGCTCGGTGTGGGGAGATTCTGAAGGAGGCCATGAAGTGGGCCCCATCTGTCACCAAGTCCCATTTACAGGTACAGCTCACCATTCAGAACTCTCTCTGTGTTCGGACTTTAAAAAAATGTGTGAAGCATAAAAACATAGTCAACTCAACATTTTTATATTTATATGAAATGCAAAGTAAGCCATGCAGATGTCAACTACTTTTTCAGACGTCTCAGTATATTAAAGATTTGCCAAGGCAAATTAGGAGTATTCAACATTTAGTCTTAACTTTCATTTCTGTAAAATAATTAACTATAAAATAAGAAAATGTCCCTAAACAGCAAATGCAGTGCTCACTCCTGCTGTCTTGGACTTACACAAGCCTTAGTCAGCCTCAGTAAGGCAGTCACTAGAGTTACTAATGGATAGATAGGTATCAAATTGCAGAGGAATCGGGTCATTCACGTCTTGACCTCTCTTCACAGGAATACCTAAACAAGCACCAGAACTGGGTCTCGGGTCTGTCCCAGCACACGGGCTTGGCCATGGCCACAGAGAGCATCCTGCACTTCGCTGGCTACAACCGCCAGAGCACCACGCTTGGGGTGAGGGGACACCTTTGGGTCAGAGCTGCTGATCACAAACACAAACTACACAGACAGATGGTGTTTGTCTGCACGTCAGTCACAGTGGCTAGCTCTGTGGGAAGATGAGGCTTGAATCCTGATGAGCGGCAGGCGTTCAGTTTTTTTCAGGAGAGATTTCCTGTGCCTCAGCTCAAGAATGCCACAGATGTATCCATTGTAACTAATCCAAACCTTAGTGGAAAAATGCCATAAGTTGCTGTGAAGACTGTTTTGTTCAAGTTGAGACCATTATGCCTGGCTTAGACCCAGCTGCTAGTAGAAAGAGAGATGTTACTCCGTACAGAGCTAATAGCAGAATGGCTTGACCTCATTTCAGGCGACGCAGCTGACGGAGAGGCCCGCCTGTGTGAAGAAGGACTACTCAAACTTTATGTCCTCTCTCAACCTGCGGAACCGTTATGCTGGAGAGGTAACCATGACAACATTCCATCTAGTTTCTCCTGGATCTTCTTTTGGTTTCCATAATACACTTGAAGTCAAGTATTAACGTCCTTACCAGGGACATCTTTATGAATTCTAAAGAAGGATTCTAATTCTGTCTGTGTCTGTGTCTGTGTGCAGGTTGCTGGGATGATCAACTTTGCGGAGGCGACACACAGCACGTCGGACCTGAACCGCCTGATGATGGGCCAGCTGAACGCCGCTCTGGACAGCGGGCAGCCCGAGGCCTTCACCGAGTCCATGTTCAAACTGGCTGCTCTGCTCATCAGTGCCAAAGGCATGTTGGAGGCACTACTAACAATCCATCTGACTTGAGCGTATAATGATTACGTTAATCTTGTTTGCCACCTTGCTTGTCAAATCTCAGGGCACTTGGAAAATATTATATGAATTTAAGGATTTCATGTCTATGAGCATTTATGTGCATTTATGGTGCAGTGGTTCATTAAGAAGTGTGTGTGTGTGTGTGTGTGTGTGTGCAGAGTGCGACCCCCAGCTGCTGCACCACCTGTGCTGGTCTCCTCTGAAGATGTTCACGGAGCACGGCTTGGAGACGGCCATCGCCTGCTGGGATTGGCTACTTGCTGCCCGCACCGGAGTGGAGGTTGCGGTGAGTAATCCAACACCGTCCCCCTGAATATCTGGGTTAGCCTGTGACCAGGCGAATCACAGACTGTACCTTTAAATATGGTTTGGTGGTGCATGGAAACATGGGACAGCATGCTGTCCAAGGGTCTGTGGACGGTGAACCCTAACCCTACCCTGTCTACCTGCTTGTCCCCCTGTGATGTAATGTTCATGTACTGTTCAGAGTGGGGGCTACAGTCCCTCGTTCTAAAACCCGCTGCTCTCTTTCTTTGGTCTCCTCCTGCAGTTCATGCGTGAGATGGCGGGAGCGTGGCAGATGACCGTGGAGCTGAAGATGGGGCTGTTCTCCGATGCCGTGGTGGAGGCCGACCCGCTGGCCGCCTCCGAAGAGTCTCAGCCGGTGCCCTGCCCCCCCAACATCAACCCTCACCACATATGGATCGAGGTGAGCTCTGGGCGATGATGGGGCTGTGGTTGAAATGGGGCTGTGGCCATTGTTGCCCTTGTGCTCTTAGGGGTTTAGCCCTCAGGTCTTGTGAAGCGAAAACAAATCGAATGAGAGTTTTGTCACTCAGTAGTGGTTTAAATATCTATGGAATATCTGTATGTCCATTATACTCCTTGTGCACCCCGTTTGAGAAAGACTCATCCCTTCAGACACGTGTGTTCTCTGTCCTGTAGTTTCTCATGCAGAGGTTTGAGATTGCAAAGTACTGCAGTGTGGACCAGGTGGAGATCTTTGGCTGTCTGCTGCAGCGCTCGCTCTCCCTCAACGTGGGCGGGCCCGACAGCAGCCTCAACCGCCACGTGGCCGCCATCGGACCTCGCTTCAGGTTAAACACCACGCTGCTCTTGAAAATCACGTAGCTTGGCTCACTTCTGATAACCATGGTGACGTTAGGTGCTGCTCCTCAGGGAATTTTTTGGAGCTTAATCATTTCTGGGTGTGTGAATTTCCTTCTCAGGCTGCTGTCTCTGGGTCTGGCTCTGCTGCATTCAGACATGGTCACCAATGCCACCATCCGGAACGTTCTGCGAGAGAAGATCTACTCCACAGCTTTCGACTACTTCAGGTATTTCTTCCGATAAGTTGGTTGACCTAACCCTTACTTCATGTGCTGGACAGTCAGTTGTGGTGTTGAAAAACAAAACACCAATGAATATATACACTGATTTTAATTGGTTGAGAAGTTCTCCGTCCATGACGTTATTTCACGATAACAGCACACTTATTACATTTGTTTGTCCATACCTGTCTCAACCCCATCCTGACTATCCCTCCCATCCCACACCTTCTCTCCTCAGCGCCTCTCCCAAGTTCCCCACACAGGGGGACAAGCGTCTGCGCGAGGACATCAGCATCATGATCAAGTTCTATGCCAGCATTCTGTCGGACAAGAAGTACCTGGCTGCCTGCCAGCTGGTGCCACCTGGTGAGCTTGGCGCCAATCCCCCCCCGAGCACCCTCTCTGCCGGGATTTTCGGATCGCTAATTGTTTCCAGCACTTCTCCGATATCGATGCTGAGTAAGCCTCTCTTGCTATCGCTGTGGGTCGCCGCCGCTACTATGGCGGGAGCATGTTTTTTTTACCTGGGCCAAATTTGCTGCCCGATGAGTGGCAAATTTGAAATATAATTTTAAAAAGCCCAGACGTAAAAAATATAAATGCACGACCATTATCAAACTCCTTCCTGTTTTGTCAATTTGTCGCTTGGAAACAAATTGAGAAACGGGTATGAGAGAGAGGTATCTCTCTGTCCTTCACCCCAAACGCCCTCCCGCCCCCCCTGATACCATTCAATAGGAGACAATTCTCCTCCACCTCATTGAAGCGAACGTTAACCATGAACCCCATACCATTCAGCTGCTTGAGGTTCAGTAGCTGCATGATCATGTCCGAGATCCAGTAGACCACGAGGTCCCCAGAAGCACATCCCAGGGTTCTTGCACAGGTCTGGGAAAGCTGGGAAATGATGCCATTTGAAATCCAGGCCTGGAAACTTTTTTGAAAATTCAGGAAATGTTTGGAAAAATGTGACCATTCGGCGAGATTTTGCAAACACAGCTGCATCACCAAATTGAAAAAAATACATAAATGTATTCTCTACTTAAGCCCAGTCTCCCATAACACAAGTCATTCATCGTTTTCCCTCTTATGGGAGGCTGATCTGTTGTGGATTCCAGACAAATAAAGATGAATAAGGCATAACAACTAAAACGGCAAAAAACACTAAAAGGCTTCTAGAAAATGTCTATGAATTTGAAACGACTGAAATTCGTTCCCGTTTAAAGAGCAAGAACCCTTTTTTCATTCTCTATCGTGGTGCAAATCAAAACATCACATCCAAGTCATTGTATTGTTGTAGATGCAGTAGGAGTTGAATGAGCATGTTAGTAGAATTAGATCATCTTGATGTTATTGTTTGTACCACCTTCAGGTAGGACAGCTATCTAGCTTAGCAGTGTATGGCTAGCTGCCATAGCTTTAGGTGCCAGAGAGATAAAGAGACTCAAATTTGAGGCTGGGGGGCTAGAAAGTAGCTGGCAGAATAAATGAGCGTAGGTGAGACGCTTAATTGTCAAATTTTAAAAGCATGGTCTGGGCTAGGCAGGTAGAGACAGAATTAAAGGTGAGGTCTGTGATTCAAATCGCATACAATTTTGGTCAAATTCAGCTAATTGCTCCTCACGGTCATCTAGCTGTCTGGTCAGTGTTTGCAGTTTAAAAAAACACTAAAAAAATCTGTCTCGGACCATACCATGAACAATTCCAGCCAATCGACACATGTGCTTCAGGAGCACAGAAGGGAGGGATATAATTTGATTGGCTGTTGAGCTCAAATATCAACCTTTCGTGACACCGAATCACAGACTGC
The DNA here is from genome assembly GCF_963457725.1 of Sprattus sprattus. NCBI lineage: Eukaryota > Metazoa > Chordata > Actinopteri > Clupeiformes > Clupeidae > Sprattus > Sprattus sprattus. The sequence goes on along the minus strand of NC_137922.1, from coordinate 20,048,739 downwards.
ATGTTTAAGAAAGGCAAAGGGGGTCAGGTACAGCGAAAGGAAGTAGTGAGGGTAAAAGGCACACGGCTGCATGTCCTCTGACCGAGGTGTGTGTGCATTTGGCCTCTGGCAGACCAGCAGGACCCGTCTCTGAACAGCCTGTCGGTGATGAACGCCGCCGACCCGCGGAACATGGACGCCAGGCAGCAGAGCGCCCAGGGCTGGATCAACACCTACCCTCTCTCCAGCGGCATGTCCACAGCCTCCAAGAAGTCAGGTACAGCCCACTGACAACCACCAGACCGCCTCCATTTTGTGTTTCAAACATATTTACGCTACGATATGAGGCCCATGTGTGCTATGCACCATATACACGTCTTCTGAGGCTGATTATTATATTATTTAAGAGCAAATTGATTGCACTGGGAGGGATACGTAGATGTTGGACTTAAAGCTGTTTGTGTCTCCCATGCAGGCATGTCCAAGAAGAGCAACCGTGGCACTCAGCTCCACAAGTACTACATGAGGCGCAGGACACTGCTGCTGGCGCTTCTGGTATGGCCTCTCCTCTCTCCTCTCTCCTCGCTTCTCTTTTCTCTCTCCTAGCTTCTCTTCCTCTCTGCTCTCTCCTCACCTCTGCTTTCTCCTCTCTCTTCTCTCCTTGCTTCTCGCTTCTCTCTCCTCTCTCCTAACTCCTTGCTTCTCTCTCCTCTCTCCTCGCTTCTCTTTTCTCTCTCTTCGCTTCTCTTTTCTCTCTCCTCACTACTCTTTTCTTTCTCCTCTCTCCTCTCCTCTGCTTTCTCTGCTCTCTCCTCTCTGCTCTCTCCTTTTTCTTCTCTCTCCTCCTCTCTCCTCTCCTCTCTGCTCTTTTCACCTCTCCATTACACAGATCAGGAAGCTTAACTCAGGGTGGCAACTAAACATTGCAGGATCAGTACCAGGTCAGACATGAAAATGTGTTAGCTGAGAGTGACACCATAGTAGTGTGTGGGTGATTCTGCTCATTAGGTCAAGTGGCCACCCCTGGTCTGACCTCGTAGCCTGTGAAACCAGTTAGCTATGAAACTTCACTGACTGACGTTGTCTGTCTCTCTGATTGACTGTTCCCAGGCCAGCGAGATCGAGCGCCTGACCACCTGGTACAACCCACTGTCCACCCAAGAGCTGGCCATCCCAGTGGAGCAGTCGGTGGAGACCAGCATCGCCAACTGGAGGTCCAAGTACATCAGCCTGAGCGAGAAGCAGTGGAAGGACAATGTCAACTTGGCCTGGAACATCGCCCCTTACCTGGCCATGCAGCTACCTGCCAGGTACACACACATGTACCAAAACACTCCCTACAGCTACAGATGTCAAGTGTACACACAGACACACACTCGGGTATACACACACAAGCACCACCGTGGCCGCATACTTAGCCATGTAACTACCAGCTGGATGCATACACTTACACTCTTATAATCACTAACACTCTTATAATCACTTACAAACACACACACACACACACACACACATACACATACAAATACAAATACATAGACATGAATGCTGCTGGCTTTTTTGTCAACCAAGCTCTACAAGACATTTCAAATTGGCCCCCACATGTACTTATTCAGAAACTGTCTAAATATTAGTTCTGTAAATACAGAGGCCTTGTTTGTTTGCGCTGATGGGTGTGCTGCCTAGTGTCCATTTGCATGTAAAGAAAGGCTAACCTAAACTCTAATCAGAGCCAAAGAAGCCTCTTGAAACACGATGCCCCCACACCATCATCAGTTCACCAAGCCCTTTATTGATTTGGAAGCGCATGGAAAAAGTGCATAGGCGCAGTCAATAGACTGAATCTGATGCATATCTTGGTGCAAGCCTTTTGGTGTCTAGTGCCTGGCACTCTGTGAGATGCACAATCTGGTGAGATATCTATCCTGAAATAGCTGTGAGGTATTTAGAGTGCTTCTACGGATTTACGGCTTGAAGCGCTGGCTTCAGATCAGTTTGGGCCATCATCAGTGCTGCTCACCAAACTCTCTCTGTGCTGGCAGGTTTAAGAATGCGGAGGCCATTGTGGCAGAGGTGACACGCCTCGTCCGCCTGGACCCTGGAGCCGTCAGCGACGTCCCTGAGGCGGTCAAGGTGGGTGCTTACAAATCTACAGTGCGATATTTAAATATATTTACTCACGGGTGGATTAGTAAACGTGTTCTTTTTTATACCTGTCAGGCTCACGGTGCATTTATTGTATTCATCGGTTTGGGTTTATATGTTCTTGTGTATTCCCAACTGTCTCAGAATTGTTTACTTTGTGCTCTGTACTTTTGTGTGGTGTTTTCAACTTAGCCTGGTAATATCTGAGGATGTTACTCCAGTCTCGACCAACAGGTGGCAGGAGATCAGGAATCTGCGACTGCGACGAGCTGTCGAGCGCTGACCTTCTTCATTGTGATTTAGACAGTCGTTCTTGTTCTGTCAGTGCTACCAGTGTAGGGAGTAGATGCCAGTGAGTTAAGTGCTGTGGTGCTGTGGGAAGCGAGGCCTACAGGAATGTGTGTTTTCAAAACTGGTCTACTAATGACAGGACCGCGTTGAGCATGACAGCCTCCCTGGGCAAATAACTAATGATGCCTCCAAACTGATGCTCTGGCATCTCTGGCATCTGTATCTGTTTTTTTTACTCTCTCACTCTCTTATCTGGGTCTGTTCAGTTCTCCCTTGTTTTCTGTTTCTTTCTTATGGATATCTGTGTATGTCTGTTTGGTTTTCTCACTTTTTTACCTGTGCACATCTCTCTCTCTCTGTACAACAGTGGCGCTCCAAGAGTATTTCCGGCACTGTGGTAGATGGAGAGTTGACATTTGTGGGTTTTAGATTTGTTTGGGTTAGTTGGTGTTTTGACATATTTGTAAAAATGACTCGAGTCTCTCTTTCTCTCCCTTCCTCCTGCTTCAGTTCCTGGTCACCTGGCACACCATAGACGCTGACTCTCCGGAGTTGAGTCACATCCTGTGCTGGGCTCCGGCCGACCCCCCCACAGGCCTGTCCTATTTCTCCAGCATGTACCCTCCCCACCCGCTCACTGCCCAGTACGGGGTCAAAGTACTGCGCTCCTTCCCTCCCGTATGTAAACACACACACACACACACACACACACACACACACACACACACACACACACACATGCATTTAGATGCATACATATGCACATGTGCATGTATACAAATATAGATGCCTGATTTTTCACACAGAGAAATGATTGTGTTTAAATCCTGAAAGTGTAGTGCTTGCTCGCGAGGGCGTAATAAGCACTTTAGTACACATACAACTACAGTATGTAAATTTGAGCTCAAAATGGGTGCCATAGCTCATAAATAATGTGAACACTAACTCAGAAAGGAGGGATTTCAGATTCACACACAAACACACACACACACACACACACACACACAAACACTCAAATCTGCATACAAATTCACTAATTTACATACACATGCCAGCAGACTTGTGAGACATATGCCTGCATATAAATGTGTACACTGTTCTTTCGTACGTGGTAGAGGACTGAGTCCTATGTTGGCTAGGTCCTAAAGACCGCATTACCTGAAAAGAGTTCTTTTTAGTTGCGTTATAGTGGACAGCTGACAGAATGTGCCTCTGGTAATGGTAACAACTCTTTCCTTCGCCCTTTCTTGTTGACAGGATGCCATTCTCTTCTACATTCCTCAAATAGTCCAGGCGCTGCGCTTTGACAAGGTGAGTGACAACCACACCAGGGGGCACTCTCGCCTCCTTACCCCCTCTAGTCATTCCCCTCACCTGTGCCTCACCTGTGCCTCACCTATGCCAACCGGCTCTTCCTGTTGCTCCCGCAGATGGGCTACGTGCGCGAGTACATTCTCTGGGCGGCGCAGAAGTCCCAGCTGCTGGCCCACCAGTTCATCTGGAACATGAAGACAAACATCTTCATGGACGAGGAGGGACACCAGAAAGACCGTAAGTCTGACACAGGGGGGTACACACACACACACACACCGTACACACACACCGTACACACACACACACCGTACACACACACACACACACACACACACACACACACACTCGGACACGCCAAGGCCAGAAGGCTGAGAGGGCCCAGCCAGAGGGATGAAGGTCAAGCCCCCCCCCCACCCAGATTCACAATCCGGTCCTCTATTAGTGGAGTGTTTATTGGTAGGCTACACGTGCCAGGGAATCCCATTGATTGGATTGACGATTACCACGTGTTGTGGTGATTGCTTTTTCAAGTCGATAGGTGAAACAGATTTAGTTCACTTAAGTTCACTAGTCCAATCGGAACAGTTTAGCGAGGTTTAAAGGGAAACAGATCCATTTAGTTTTTCTGCATAGGGAAACTAGTTAGAATGTGCTCAAAATATTTCCACCCCATGTGATTTGTAGGGCAGGATCTCTCCTAACCCTGAAGCGCACAACACATCACTTTTAAACCCATATCACCAACATAGGACCCGTCTGTAAAGGCAAGATGTCAAGAATGTACTTTCTCATAGACCAGTGTTTCCAGCTCTCTCTCTCTCTCTCTCACTTGCTGTTTTCCTCTTGTGTAAAAGGGGTCATCTGTGTCTTTGATCTGAGCAGAGTGAGGGCATCCAATCAGGAACAAGGACACACCTATCTAGGCTTCCCTGAGCCCACCTGATTGAGTTAACCAATAGGCTTACAGTTGACTGAGTTGTGGGAGGGTGGAAATGACTGGAGAGAATGCAGGGTAGGGTCCTATAGTTACAGGACCCACCATATATACAATCATGTGTTGGCTGCCATTAAAGTCCTCAGTCTGGCTAGAGATGCACTTGGCATGTCAGAAAAAATTTCACTAATCTATATAACCCGGCCTAGCACCGTGTTGCCTGTTTTGTGTTTATTGACAGTGTTGTGTTGAAGGAGGTCACCTGTTCTTCTGTTCATGCCCCAACTCTTGTTTAATTCTCTCCTGCCGTGTTCTCTTCTTTTCATCCCTCCCTCATGTCTTTCATCACTCTTGTTTCTTTTCCTATCCTCTCCTCTTCTCTCCTCTCCACTCCTCACCCTCTTTGCTGTTCTCGTCATCTTCCCCCCTGTGCAGCGGACATCGGGGAGCTGCTGGAGCAGATGATGGAGGAGATCATCGGGGGTCTGTCCGGGCCGGCCAAAGACTTCTACCAGCGCGAGTTTGACTTCTTCAACAAGATCACCAACGTCTCTGCCATACTCAAGTAGGAGCTCCTTTAGAACACTATCTTATTGTGAACTCAGTCTCTTCTCTGGTGCTGAAAAAGTCAATCTTTTCCACTGGCGAATAATATCAACACAAATACCTACAGTACTTTCAGAAAGTATTCAGATCCCGTCACTTTTTTCACATTTTGCTAGTATCGTTTATATGAATTTACCCCTTGTCAATATACACTCAAAACTGTATTCAGACCCTTTGCTATGACATTTTAAATTTAGCTCAGGCACCTGCAGCACTCCACTGGTCTCTCACAGACAGAAGCCTCTCCTCAGTGAAAGACACAGGAAAGCCTACTTGGAGTTTGCAAAAAGCACCTGAAGGACTCTCAAGACTGCGAGAAAGAATAATCTCTGGTCTGATGAAAGCAAGATTGAACTGTTCTACCTCAATTCTCAGCATCATGTCTGGAGAAAACTAGGCACTGCCCATCACCTACCTAAGACCATCGGTGAAGCATGGTGGTGGCAGCATCATGCTATTGGGGGTGTTTTTCTGCGTCAGGGACTGGGCGACTGGTCGGGGTTGGGGGAAAGCTCAACGGAGCAAAGTACAAAGATATCATTAAGAAAAACCTAGTCCAGATTGTTCAGGACCTCAGACTGGGCTGAAGGTTCACCTTCCAACAGGACACTGAACCTAAGTACAAAGCCAAGACAATGCAGGAGTGGCCTAGCCAGAAGCCTGACTTGAACCCAATCAAACATCTCTAGACAGACATGAAAATGGCCGTCCACTGACAGTCTCCATCCAACCTAACAGTAGACAGAAGAATGGCATAAAATATTCATCCAGGTGTGCAAAGCATGTTGCGGCATACCCAAGAAGACTTGAGGATGCCATCACTGCTAAAGGTGTTTCAACTAAGTATTGAGTAAAGGGTCAAGATACTAACTGATGTCCCTGTGACAGTTTTTCCGCTTGTCATTGTGCGGTATTGAGTGTAGATTGATGGGGAGAAATTAATACAACCAATTTTAGTGTAAGGCTCGATATATATATATAAATGTGAAAAATTGAAGGGGTCTGAATACTCTCTGAATGCAACATAGATACAAGGTGCACATATAAAACCTCTTTCTGCCTCTAGGCCCATCTCCCAAACAAAGGGTTCAAACACTTGAGTCAGAAAAATAAGCTACACACACACACACACACACACACACACACACACACACACACACATACAGAGTATTAAAGCTAGTGTCTTTTTCCAGGCCTGTTCCTAAGGGAGAGGAGAGGAAGAGAGCCTGTCTGAAAGCCCTGTCTGACATCAAAGTTCAGCCTGGTAAGTGGACAGTGAAGTCTACCCTGCACACATACACTCTCTCACACACATACACACACACACACGTACACACACACACACGTACACACACAAACATACATACACACACACACACACTCATTCATTCATTCTTTCACTTATGGAGACATACCAACATGCCAATTCATTCACAGAGACACACACTTACCAACATACCTAAACACACACACACACACACACACACACACACACACACAATCATACACACACTTTCATTTACACAATCTAACTCAGTTTCTCAACCTCAACGCCTGCCTATTGGTCAGTTTTAGCTGAGATTATAGTCTGGAAACCCTATTGAATGAATCACTCAGCAACTCTAAAGGACGGAACAATCCGCGACCAGTGCAGGTGGCTAAGTGCCATGACGCTAAAGTGAAACGTCTGTATGAAATATAGTTGCAACAATGGCTGCAGTGCTAGAGCTAGACGAAGCATATGAACAGTTGTCGCAACATTAGCAAACGTCTGAGATTTGAAGCCGGAGCAAGAAGAATGTGTATATTTATTCAGTGAGGGCATAGACATTGCTTCTTTCCTGCCAACAGTGTTTGGGAAAAGGCTAATGTATTCTATAGGTTGCACCATTAGTGGCAAACCAGGAAGTATTGAAATCCCATAGGGGATCAATACCGATTGGTTAAAGGCTTTCCAGTGGTTTCAAAATGAACCGGAAGTCTACGTCCATTAGAATGCAATAAATGGAAGCGATCCCCAATGGAGCCACATGAAGTGAATCTAGGTGTGTCTGTACCAGGTTATGTGTGTGTACCTTTTGAGTCCGGTGTTTTTGTTTTTGCTCATTCCACCTGCAGGCTGCTATTTGCCCAGCAACCCTGAGGCCATTGTTTTGGACATCGACTACAAGTCAGGCACCCCTATGCAGAGGTAACGCTCTCATTCCACTGGTGGTTACTACTACACTGATGTTATACACTCGGCAGAGAGCTGCATCTGATGGGAAATAAATATCCCAGTCCCCAACCTGGTGATGTGTGTGCGTGTGCGTGTGCGTGTGCGTGTGCGTGTGCGTGTGCGTGTGCGTGTGGGTGTGGGTGTGGGTGCGCGTGCGTGTGGCAGGATTGTTCGTTTTTGATTGTATGTTCACTCGTTTCCTTGCCATTCATATTCATCTGTTCAACAAGGAAGCCATTGATGCAGATATTGAAAGAAACTGTCCTTGAATTTTAATTGACCGCCTTTTGAATCTTTGGCTGCGATAATTCACTCGTCTACATAGGAATGCCGGCTTTTTGTGGATAGTTTTTCTTGTAGAATTTGCATGAAAACTGTATTCACTTTTTTCAGTTTGCATACGACACTTTTCTAACGTGCTGTTCTCCTGTCGCCTACCACTCAGTGCCGCCAAGGCTCCTTATCTGGCCAAGTTTAAAGTCAAACGGTGTGGCGTTAGCGAGCTGGAGAAGGAAGGTATGTAACCACCGCCAACACCACCATTGTCCCACCTAAAGGTGTGTCTGTCCCTGCCTTGTGTGTGTGTGTGTGTGTGTGTGTGTGTGTGTGTGTGTGTGTGTGTGTGTGTGTGTGTGTGTGTGTGTGTGTGTGTGCGTGCGTGTGTGCGCGTGTGCGCGCGCATGTGTGTGTACGAGACTTTGCCCCCTGTCTCACCTTCTCATGCAGGTTGGTCGCCTGAGTTCACTTCAGTCCAAGTTTAGCACTCTCCTAAACCTTCCCCCTTTTACTTACATGTTGTATAGGATGACGGTTAGCATCCAAAGCGGCTACATTGACTCTCCAGTGAAGGTAAACATTAGCCCAGCGCTTGTGATCGCTGTATATGTAGCAGCAGCACGTGATACCTTTGAGCTCTTGGGAAATGTAGCACTGCGGGTATGCAGGAGATTACAGCAGGGGTCAATTGGGATATTGTATATGTGTGTTTGTGTGTGCCCCCCTATAGTGTTGGGTCATTGAGTGTATCCCTGACTGCAAGTCCGGGTTTAGCAGTAGATGCACTCTCCTAAACCTTGACCCCTTATACTTACATGTTGTATAGCATGACGGTTAGCATTTAAAGCGGTTGAATTGACTCTCCCGTGAAGGTAAACGTTTAGATCAGTACTTTTGTTTGCCGACCTTGGCACGCTGGCACATACTGTCCTCTCCCACACAAGTAGCTGCAGAGAGAGAAAGAAGGATTTAAATAGAAGATGAAAGCAGTGGAGTGAGAGAGTGAGTGAGAAAGAGAGAGAGAGGAGAGGGCCTGAGGTTGAGCTCTTGCGGCTGTTTAAGGCGCTGGTTGTCTGTGAATGCGGTGGGACGGTACACTGAGTGTGTTTTTAACTTTTGTGTGGTTTTACCTGTTGAGCTGCTGTGTCCATCATGTGTAGGTCGATGAAGTGGATATGATTTGACATGATGTGCACGTTGTGATGCACGTCCTGACAGTCAATTGTGTGTGTGGGGTGGCGTGTGCATGTGTGTCATTAATTGCGTTTGTGTGTCTCTGTATGAGTGTATCCTGTTGAGCGTGTTGTGTGTGTTTGTGAGAGAGAGATATGTGTGTGAAACTGCATAAAATGACGTGTTTGTGTGTATGTGTTTGTGAGAGAGAGATGTGTGTTTATGCATATAATGACGTGTGTGTGTGTGTGTGTTTGTGAGAGAGAGAGAGAGAGATGTGTGTGTAAATGCATATAATGACGTGTGTGTGTGTGTGTGTGTAACAGAGAGAGAGAGATGTGTGTTTATGCATAATGACGTGTGTGTGTGTTTGTGAGAGAGAGAGAGAGATGTGTTTAAATGCATATAATGACGTGTGTATGTTTGTGTGTTTGGTTGTGTGTGTGTGTGCGTGTGTGTGTGTTGCAGGTCTGCGCTGTCCCTCTGACTCTCTAGAGGATGGCGACGAGAACTCGGAGGCTGCACGGAGGATTATCTGGCAGGCGGCCATCTTTAAAGTGGGAGACGACTGCAGACAGGTCAGACACACCGCCACACACATTCACATCATTCAGAGGGATGAAGCCATGAGGGCAGATGGGGGAAATCCCGTTTCCTTCTCTTTTTCCTCCTCCTATTTCTCCCTCCATTGTCCTCCCTCTCTCCCATCTCCCTCCCCATCTACTCAGTCCAGCTCTGTTCAGCTCAGTCTGCTACACTGGCATGTCAAACGATACAACCTACTGTCAAAACATTAAACGGTTTGGAAGTTTGGATTCAAACTTCATCAAAACAGAGACAAGATGGAATATGGAATCAGATCAATGCCATAAATATTTTGTAATCTGTAATATAGATTTTGTATCTGTGAAACCATCTACACTTTCAAAACCTATCTACAGATACGGATTTCAAATACGAAATGTATCTACACTTTCAAAAACTATCTACACTTACAAAAACTATCTTCACTTTCAAAATCTATCTGCAGCTATGGATTTCAGTTACGGATTTCAGTTACGCATTACGGATACGGAGACGGATACGGATTTCAAGTACGAGTTACGGATTTCTGTTACGAATTACAAAATCTTTTTGGCACTGTCTTTACTTCCTTTCTAAAGAGCCAATCAGCGCTTTTGGCAGATTTTCTAAAGCGCCAATCAACACATTGCCAAAAAGATTTTGTAATTCGTAACAGAAATCCACATCCCTATCCGTAATGCGTAACTGAAATTCGTATCTGCAAATAGATTTTGAAAGTGAAGATAGTTTTTGAAAGTGTAAATAGTTTTTGAAAGTGTAGATAGTTTTTGAAAGTGTAGATACATTTCGTATTTGAAATCTGTATCTGTAAATACATTTTGAAAGTGAAGATAGGTTTTGAAAGTGTAGATGGTTTCACAGATACTAAATCTATGTTACATATACAAAATCTATATTACAGATTACAAAATATTTATGGCATTGATCTGATTCCATAATGGAACCTCTCTCTTTCACCTCCCACTCACCTCCCCTTTTCTCCTTCTCCTGCTTTCTCTACAGGACATGCTGGCTCTTCAGATCATTGGCCTCTTTAAGAACATCTTCCAGCTGGTCGGACTGGATCTGTTTGTGTTTCCATACCGGGTGGTGGCCACAGCCCCAGGGGTAAGGGCTACTCCCATTTGACATCCCACATTGAACAACACACAGACACACACACACACACACACACACACACACACACACACATACACTCACACCTTTGTGACTGTGGTTAAATGTGAATAGCCTGGTTTGAACTTTAGCAGGGCCCATTAGAGACTACAGTTTGTCTGTTGTAGTGGGTACATATTGGGGAACCATGGGACATGTAGTCGGTAGTGAAGGTTTGCGTAATTAGGTTTGCTGACCATGCCAAGTGAGAAAATGCTGCCGCCATCACGGGTGACTGTATAGTTTGTTCCCACCTTCTTTCTTTCACACAAGAAGAATGGGGGATCAGAACAAACCAGTAGCTACAGGCTCCGATGCCTTTGAGCTTTGAGCTTGAGAATGTAGCACTGCGGGTATGCAGAAGATGACAGCAGAAGGAGTTCATTGTGATATTGTATTTATGTGTGTTTGTGTGTGCCCTCCATAGTGCGGGGTCATCGAGTGCATCCCTGACTGCAAGTCACGTGACCAGCTGGGTCGGCAGACAGACTTCGGCATGTATGACTATTTCAGGAATCAGTATGGGGACGAGTCTACACTGGCCTTCCAGAAGGTGAACCCTCCAGTCGTCATCACTTCTATACGGAAAACTATACAGTCACACCATCACAAAATCTATAGTTGAAGTCCATCCTAAAACTATGCATCAAATCTATATTAAATACTCCTTTAGGTCATAGTAAAGCCTTTAGCTCCTTCAGCTCTATAGTAAAGTATAGACATCAACTCTAAACAACAAGTCTACACATACTGCAGTCTGTACGAACTCTAATCCCTTACGTCAGTGCAGTAATTGGGTCATATTTTATTTAAGATGCTTGCACTCCTTTTTGTCTAGATCAGCAAAACAAATATATATGTCTTTTGAAAGCCCAGAGTAGATGTGGAAGACGTGACGTATTGACTGCAGATGTTTGCCATCCTCAGACTGGGAACTGCTCCTGTTTTGAAATCCTTAATCTAACTATGGTGGTTCTTACCTCCTCTCCCTCCCTCCCTGTTTAGAAACCAAGCCAAAACGCTGAATTTTGAGAAATAATGATTTAACAAAACATCAGGATGTTCTTTTTAGGTGCTGAATGAGGTCTATGCTTACTTTGTAGGATATGTAATAACAGCTTGAAGCTAATTTTCTCTGTCTGTGTCTCTGTCTCCGTCTCTGTCTGTGTGTGTCCCACCCGTCCTCAGGCGCGTTATAACTTCATCCGCAGCATGGCGGCCTACAGCCTGCTGCTCTTCTTGCTGCAGATCAAAGACAGACACAACGGCAACATCATGCTGGACAGCAAGGGACACCTCATTCACATTGGTCAGTACACACAAATATATTCACATTGGTCTTTACACACAAACACATTTAGTCACAATTGTGGCACCTTGGTCTTCACACATGTATTCTTAAACCCCCACCCCAGCCCCAAAAACACACACTATTAACTTGCAGTGTCACCCAGTACCAACAACATCCACACACAGCAATATTATACTGGGCCTACAGGGTCTCCTCATCCATATCAGTCAGCAACACACATGGTATGTCATTTATACGTGTGTATGTGTTTATAAATGTAAGTGTGTTTTTGTGTGTGTGTGTGTGTGTGTGTGTGTGTGTATGTGTGTGTGTGTGTGTGTACTTGTGCGAGTCCAGACTTCGGCTTCATGTTCGAGAGCTCCCCTGGCGGTAACCTGGGCTGGGAGCCCGACATCAAGCTGACGGACGAGATGGTGATGATCATGGGCGGAAAGATGGAGGCCACCCCCTTCAAGTGGTTCATGGAGATGTGTGTGCGAGGATACCTGGCTGTCAGGTGAGACGCTTGACACCCTAAATATTTCAGCGCTTCCTGGGAGATTGGAGTTGCGGGGGCGAGGGATGGCGTGGGGGCCGGTGGCTCCTGGCTCCGGGGCCCCTCTCATTGTTTATCGGTGATTAACGCAAACGGGGGCTCAATAATTTAGAGTTCGAGGGGATGATGAAGATTGGAGTGGAAAACAAGGGCTGCTTGACCACACGGGTGCAATTATCATGAAAGTTTGATTCCCGGCCTCAGTCCTGACATAATGTCTTCTCTTTTCTCACGTCTCTACACCTCTCATCTTAACTGTTCTTCACTCCTCTTTCTTCTTTTCCCCCTTTTCTGCTCTTCTTTTCCTCCATTATTTCCTCTCCTCCTATCTGCACCTCCCTCCTATTTCTGATTTTACCATCCCCCTTTTCATTGTCCCTTATTCTCCTTTCCTCTTCTCCTCCTTTTCCCTAATTTTTTTCCATTCTCCCTCCCCTCCTATTCCCTGTTCCGTCTTCTCCTCTATTTGTTCCTCTCCTCTTACCCCATTCTTTCTCTCTCTTTCTTTCTTTCTTTCTTTCTCTCTTTCTCTCTCTCTCTCTCAGGCCCTACATGGATGCTGTAGTGTCTCTGGTGACTCTGATGCTGGACACTGGACTGCCATGCTTCAGGGGACAAACCATCAAGCTCCTCAAGTGAGTAAGAGCCCGTCTGGGGGGTCACCTCATAAACTTGCATAACTCACCCCCGCTCATGTCACAACACCAGACATGTCACGTCATGCTCACACAGCCCCCCCCCCCCCAACCCTCGTGTCCAACCATAGGACCCACCTGAGGCTCATGCCATACCTGGGCCAGCACAACAACATAGACAGGAAAGCGAAACAGCCATGTGATGTTTTTTTTATTCGATTACTTATTTGACCATTTGTTTGTGTCCCATTCATTTCCATTGACCCCACCCCCAAGCGTACTTGTGTCAAACAAACAAATCTGAAATGTAAATAAGAGCCCTCTCTCCTCACCTCGTCTCGTGTATCACGTTACCGCATCACTTACCTGGCCTTCCTGCCGCCTCCTGCCTCCGGTTCATCTCACACCCTGATCTCCTTCTCCTCACTTCAGGTTAACATGACACCCTCCCAGCCCCCCCCCCCCCCCCCACACACACACACACACACACACACACAAGAATGTGTGTGTGTGTGTGTGTGTGTGTGTGGTGCTGCATTACACGTTACACCCATTACATTTATTACACTGTTGCCGCTGAATGTAAATGGGGAACACACAAAGTAGCTTGGGCCAAGCCATACATTATTCCAGCCAATCAGCATGTTGCTTCAGGAGCATGGAAGGGAGGGGGTATCATTTGATTGGCCATTGAGCTTAAATATCAACCTTTCACCAGAATACCTTTAATGACCTTTAATGTATCTGATTAAAAAAAAAAATCATCCTATGGAATGTTTATTTAAGTGTGGACTCTTTAGTGGAGAAGTATGTGAATTAACAGGGGCAAGTGTGTGAATTAACACGAGAAGTGTGGGAATTAACACAAGAAGTGTGTGTATTAACAGGGGAAGTGTGTGAATAAACAGGGGAAGTGTGTGATTTGTGTCCCTGCAGGCAGAGGTTTAACCCAGCCATGAGTGAGAAAGATGCTGCTGCCTTCATCATCAAAATCATCCAGAGTTGCTTCCTTAGTAGCAGGTAGGACTGGGTGACGGATGGACCTCCCCCTCTTACACACACACACACACAGGCTTATTGAATCCATTCATCCTTTAGGGCAGGGGTCCCCAACCTTTTTTGCACCACGGACCGGTTTAATGTAGGAAATTTTTTCACAGACCGGCTTCCAGGTGTAATTTTCCACCACTTGTTAGTCATGTCATCCATTCATATATTCATACCCGTGAGGCAAGCGTGAGTTCGATAGAATGGAGTCTACTCATATACAAAAGCTAACAGTAACGTGAAGTGGCGTTAACTTGCGACCAACACCATTGTATTACGAATGTTAATGCATGACAAATACAACTCACCATAACGCTGAATCAGTGTTTTGAAGGCTTCATTAGCTTATTTGCTATCTTGTCGCCACAAATTATACAGAGCGGACTTGGTGCGTGAGAATCAACTGTTGCGATAAACCCGTAATTTAAGTATGACTCCTGGTATTGTCTGTTAAAATAAGCTTTCTTTTTTGGAGGTCGTAGGCTCCTCTTCTGGCTCCTTAGTGGGCCTTTTCACCTTTGCAAAGAAGCTCTCCAAAGATTTTAGTTTTGTACTCATTTTCGCTAGTTTCGCTATTTTACTATCACGTGAACGAGACAAGCGTCTTGACGTGACAAGAGGCACAGGCGAATATTACGTCCTAGAAAAGCCAGTCGTTTTTCAAAATAAAACACCTTTCAGACGCTAATAATGAATACAGCGGACATTATATAAATTATTTATTCTTTCTGCGCGGCCCGGTAACAGATGCCTCACGGACCGGTACTGGGCCGCGGCCCGGTGGTTGGGGACCACTGCTTTAGGGGAACCTAGAAGCATGTTTTGCTGTGTGAACCCTTCAGACAATGTTACTTCATCGAGTGCTGTAGCAATGTGTTTGTTACTGTTGAGATTGAGAAAAATACTCTTTGTTTGCTCTTTTTGTTTTCTTACAGGAGCAAGACCTACGACATGCTCCAGTACTACCAAAACCAGATACCCTACTGAATATCAGCCAAGAGAGCATTCGTCATTATCTACACACCTCCAAGTCTGTGTGTCTGTGTCTGTGTCTGTCTGTGTGTGTGTGTGTGTGTGTGTGTGTGCGCGTGTGTGTTTGTCTGTGTGTGAAATCAGGGGTACACAAGCAATGATGACAAAAATGCACTTTACAACCCTCTAGATTTTTGACAGACCCCTGACTTTGCCAGTCAATCCATTGCTGTGTCCATGAGAGTAGTCAATCATTCATTTTACCTCTCAGCTACTGTATTTATCGTCATACTTCATCATTTCACTTCTGGGCTACTGTAATCAGCATGTACTGTACGTCTAAATGGTGTTGATGATTAGTTTTTTCAATATTTTTTTGTTGTTCTCTTTGACCCCTTAGTAATGTGGTGCACGTCCATATTTGGAACATTCCATTCAGTGTGTGAAGTGTTCTTGACCTTTAACTTAAACCCTCAGCATTGGTTGTCACTGGCTGGCTGTGCTGGAGAAGACATATGTCTCCGCCCCTCCACCAATCATTGGTGAGCGATGGATGACGTGCTGCAAACCCAGACCTATACCCCTAACCCTAGGCCTCGACCATCTGTCTCCGTTAGCACGGCCAAACAGTGAAAACCCTCAGGGTTGGGTTGGTTATCGTCACCCAAGAAGCCATCTTCTATGACTTGTGGGCGCAGGCCCTCCCCGTTGGCTCCTACCAGCTGTACCATCCTACTTGCCCTGCAGGCTCTTGGCCGCTATGCAACCTGTGCACGTCTCAATCACCATTGTGTTTTTGACTGAAAAGTTTCCAGGTGTTCTTGTGTTTTATCTTGTGTGTGCAGAGCCTTTGTTATACCCACACCCTGTGGCAGGAGATGGTGTTAAAACTGACAGCTGTATTACATTTAGATGTGTTTTTAAAATATGGGGAATGGATGTTTACATGTAGACTCTCAACCAAGGTCATGTATTTGGGATTAAGTCTTAGTAAGACCAGTCCCATTCCCTTGCTCTGTGTACATAAATAGGTTTTATTGTGGATTTTAATCTGAGGAGAAGAGGAGATGGAGAGAGAGAAAAATGGTGGTTACTGTTGAAAGAAAATTCGCTGAGGCTGTGGTGCAAGTCTCAATAGATTTAGTACATGTAATATTTCAAAATATAGATATATATATTTCTTTTGACATTTCCCCTTGTACATCATATGTGACAATTCAGAGGTTTTTTTTGTAGGGGTGAAGCTTTAGGATGGATTAATTCTCACTGAATGGCTGTAAACTTCACCCTCGCCCCCCTTACACCATCCCGTTTTTCCGCACAGTCTGTTACCCTAGGTCATCTGAAGGGTACACAGATCTCCCCTCTCCAGGCGATCTTTGGCCCTGGTATTGTGCTGACAGCAGCCATAATGGCAGAGGAAGCGGGTGGGGAGAAGGAGCTAGGGGAAATGGAGGTGGGGGGCGGCGGAGGAGGCAGACACTGATGAGAGTGGTGGCCTGCATGACTGGCCTGTGGCTGGGCTGGAGATGTTGACGCACCTCGACCAACCCCCACACTTCCGCTGGCAGCAGCAGGTCATGTGGGATCCATGGGCTTTATTGTGTGAACTTTGTTCATTGATAATCATGGGTTGTTTGTTTGTATGTGTGTGTGTGTGTGATCGAACGTATGACATGTCATCCGAGCTCCAGTTGGAAATGGATTGTTTGAAATGTACATGTTTGATCAGATTCTAAACATAAACTTAAGTATATTGAAACAGATGTCTTCTTGTCAGTACTTTCTAACTCATCTCCTCAAAGAGTCACACAATGCTTATTCAATCTTGCTTGCTTGATAAATCTATCTGCCAGTAAATGGAGAAGCTGTAATGAAGTCAACATGGGATGATTTGTCATTTGGAATCCAGCTTTAATTTGTTTAACTCAATAATTTCTAGATTGTCAATATCAACTTCTAATATCTGTATAGTGTATATGTATGGTCTGTCTTTCATAACTTAATAACTGGTGATGCAGTGTTGCTATTCTAACAAGATGAACTAAAACTAAGATGGAAGTTGAGTCAAACTAAACTGTACTGGTAGGTTTATAATCCATGCCATTGAATATTGTCTTTAAATATGTGGTATTCTGATAACATGACGGATATTTCAACCTTGCATGATCGCTGCCGTCCTGCTGGAGTCGTGTTTCTCATGGTTCATCTTACAACTCCAGGATTGCCTTTGGGTGGGTGAGTATTTGGATACTTTGAGTCCTGCTGGCATAAATATTTAATGAGGGAGATATAGCGGGAGGCGCAGAATTGCTGAGCTGATCCATAAGTGGGAGGTCACATGGGCACTATCTCCTGCCTGGATCAGCCACGTTAACCAGCCCAGGACTCATTAAGGCACCTCTCAACGACTGGCAGTCCATCCCATCCGCCTGTCCACCCCACCCCCTCCCCACTCAGAGCCTCAAAGCTTTACAGCCTCCAACTGCAACCCCCCCCCCCACACACACACATACACACACACACACACATGCATACGTACAGGCGTCTCGCTTGCCCTCTCCGGGCTCCTGGGCAGCCTCATCCCCACCCTGCACACGTACTGCAGGTCCACATGAAAAGGACTATGAGTGGAACTACCACAAGTAATAGGCTGACAGAAGCCCCAGTGTGCAGAGAGAAACACACACACACACACACACACACCACCAGCTACATCACCAATCAATTTCTATCTGTCTCCACTGTAGCCGCCACCCCACCATTCTGCAGCCTGCTCTCTTTCTGACTACTGGAATTCCACTGCCATCCATACATTAGTGAGAATGCTGGGTTGCTATGGCAACGTGTCCCCACAGCCCCTCAATGGGGAGATGGGCCAGGGAGAGAGAGAGCGAGAGGATTGGAGGGGATGAGTGTGAGCATGGGGGGTGGGAGAAGAAGAAAGGAGGAGAGGTGGGGAATGCATAAAAGGTGTTACCAATGATCCTCTCTCCTCAGAAAACCATTCCAGTCTTACAAACGGGCTAAAAGAAAGCTACCATTTCACAAGGTATGGAGGAATATAGTTGTAAATTAAAAAGTTTATTAATGTCATTTCTTTTGCTTAATTCGATTAGCTATTACGCAAGAGTGGGGGTATATAGGCTAGGCCTACTTCCCTTTAAGATCTGGATAAGGGCTTTTTCTCCTGTTAGTGGGAGGGGGCTGCCCTATAGGTCTGGGTGGTCAGCTGCCACATGAGACAAGCCTGCTAATGCGTGCCCGTCATCCTCTCACATAAGAGGATATGAAAGTTATTTTTAAAATTGTGCCCCATTACACTTGCAGAGCTCAGCACTCTTGTCATGACAATACCGGGCACGCGCCCACCCGCATTAGCACCTGAATCTCGGGCACACACGGGCGTTCTATCACATTAGATCACATTCGAAGGTGTGAGCCGAGGGCGAGCACAAAAGAGCTACCCTATATCATAATGAGCTTAAAGATTATGAGCTTTAAGACATTTCTTGTCGTCGCCACGACAACGGCCGCACTTAAAGCTGATGGCCTTACAAACAAACCGGACAAACACGCGAAAAAAGGGGGCAGAGGCAGGCATGAATGGAGCCGGGCACCGGCTACCACAGAGCGGTCCCTTCTGTCTACGGGGTGGGTAGTTTTCCACACAAGATTACACCCTACCCACGACATGCTTGCTGGGGGGAAATGCACATGATGCTCTCAGCCCTACAAACCAGATTAGACTCAAAAGCACCTTAATTAGGGGAAGCCAGGGCATCCATCACTTAGGTTGGCTGTCACAAAGGCTCTTTTTAAAAGCCAGACGACCGGCAGGGACGTTTTCTTAGAATGGTGAAAGGAAAAAAGATCTACTGGACATCCCGTGCGTGTCATGTGAACAGCAGCTCAAACGTGTGTGTGTGGTGATTTTAACATCACTGTCATCTCAGCAGGGACCAATGCGTGTTTTGCACTGGCATACACACAGTTTATGGACACCCAACTGTATAGATATTCAAACACATGAAGGTGGGGAAATGCAGATAACATGAGGGTAAGAACCCAGATTCGTGAGTACATTGACTAGTTGGGGCTAGTTGAGGTGCTGCAACACTGGTTTGACTGGAAAATCCATAGAAAGCAAAGCAAAGCAACCCTGAGTTCCCATGCACGAATACATGAGATCAAAGCACCACCATCTTGAGTCCAACCACTGCTCACCTCCTGCAGTTCTTCCACGACTTGTGCCAGAACAGGAGAGTGTCACGAAAGGGTGATGTAGATTTTCATTGCAAGCCGCTTGACTGTATTTGCTCTCTCTTTTCCCCCTCGCATTTCCCCCTCTCTCAAACGCATAGCCTACACACAAACACTTTCTCCCTCACACACACCTAATGAAAGCTGACAGTGATGAATGAGTCCAAAGCCACCACTGAATTTGGATGCAGCAGGTCTGTGTGTGTGTGTGTGTGTGTGTGTGGAGAGGAGTGTGGGCAGTTGAGCGTCTCAACTCTAAATCTCCATACATATGAGTCCTAAAAGAGCTCAGGGAGAAGCAAGCCATTAATGTTAATCATACGAAGTCATTGGCTCCTGATTAAGAATTTCACCAGAGCACGATTGGTATTAGCACTAAAGGCGCCATGTCCAATTAGAGCATGTTAGAAGGTGCACCGCCATGAAAAAAAGCACCACAGCACCTGGAAGATGCTTTACAAATGTTTAGTCAAGCTGTGTACATAGGTGTGGTGTAGTGCATCTTGATCAAAGAACAAAATAACATGCTCTAAAGTTTTGTACTAAAATGACTGCTCTTATTCTGGCATTCATTTTTAATTAACACATCAGTGTGAAAGTAATTTTTCTCTACTAAAATAATGAATAAATAAATAAATAAATGTAGCTGTGCTAATTCCTTCCAATCCTCTTGTATCTTATTTTTTTAAGAGACTGTTCTCTGCCTGTACCCAACATTTGCATACCCTGAAAAGAAAAAGAAAAACTGGAGGAAAAAAAAGGCTCAGATGTCAGAATTTCACTTTAAATCTGCCCCCCCTTGTCCCCTCTCCTCCCAGCTCCTGCTCCTTCAGTCTTTTGTGGGTCTCTCTCTGCAGCACCCAGAGAATGGCTCTTTCCATTATGCCTGCGTCCCCAAAGCCTGTTTTGTGGGGAGCCATGGCACAGTGCGCATAAAGGACTGGTGCATTCTGGGGGCCAGCAGGACCCTTCTCTCAGAGTGGATGCAGCTCCACTGTTCCCCCTCGGCTGAAAGGATCAGGACGCCACGCTAAAGCGCCCGCCGGCCTGCCAGTGCCCACCACCTGTAGTGCCCTTTCATTCCGCCCGCCCGCCCCCCTTCCCTTCTCTTCATCAGCGTGGCAAAGGCACTCAGTGCCCCTGCATTCAGCTCAGAGAAGGACGGGGGGACAGAGGAAGAAAAGGGTGAATTCTGGTGTGTGTGTGTGTGTGTGGTGGTGGTGGTGGTTAGGGGGGGACAGGTTTATACGCCTGTATTCTCCTTTTCTCAAACCTCCCTCTCCCTTTCTCTTTCTGTGGCTGCAGTAATCCGCTGCTGTAATGGCAGCAGCTGCACTGATACAGTATAAAGCAGACACCTGCCCTCTTACTGTCCACACACCATCTCCAAAGACTTGCTTTCGCACAAAAAAAAAGGCCAAAGAAATTCTGAAGGGTTGAATAAGCATGAAAATCACTACTGGGCCTTTTTTGTGTTCTTTTACAATTGCACAAATCTACTCATATATTTAAACACATATGTTCTCCTCCTGTCCCAACAGCACACTTGCTTTTGATAACAGCCAAGACCCCTCTTGATAACTACTATAAGCATTCAAAAAAAGTGAACAAAAAACCCAACAGAAGGATGTGTCTCCAGTATTTGGATGATCAATTTGCATGTAGCTGCAGATGCAAAAATCATGCCCATTAGTTTGGTGAATGGTCATTCATTCATGCATATGGGGAGGGGGGGAACTGCAAAATCTGCATGTGATTCCAGCTTCTCGCAGATGCGACCATAGTTAATCTATACTTAGCAGACGGGAGAGCAAGGAGGCCGAGGGTGGGGGGGTGGCGGCCGGCAGCATCAACATACAGCTCATTGTGCCTGAATGTGACCCCATTCAGGGTCATTTGGCATGTGACACCACTTGAGGCGGGGCTAGATAGGACCCGTAGAAATCAGCCACACAAGGGGCCGTAAAAATGCCAACCCCTCTATTCCCTCGGGGGCAGGGTGGAGAGGGCCTGAGCCCCTGACACACACACACACCCTCATGGGGCAGGCTGGCCAGACAATAGGCAGGGCCCACTAGGAGCGGGTGTGTATGTGCCTGAGGGACACGGAATAGCAAGCAAGAGGACGAGGTGCGGCCATGGAGCACGATCAGGCCTGTTGTGATTGGTGCAGCTGTGAAGGGGTTCACAGATGGCAGACGTAGGCTGAGTGGCATGGCCTGAAACAAGGGGTGGGGCTAGGAGATGCCCCCACCCTGACCATCAATCACTGCTGACCCTATCCTTCTGTTGCCCACCCCACCCCCGCCATGACCACCATTACCACTCGACATCTTACCGCTAAAACACTGCTGCCACC
This sequence comes from Sprattus sprattus, assembly GCF_963457725.1. Taxonomy (NCBI): domain Eukaryota; kingdom Metazoa; phylum Chordata; class Actinopteri; order Clupeiformes; family Clupeidae; genus Sprattus; species Sprattus sprattus. The sequence goes on along the minus strand of NC_137922.1, from coordinate 20,026,940 downwards.
ATTCAACCCGCACCCCCCACTCTCAAGCAGACAACAGTGCCCTCTCAAACCAACTACTTCAGTAAAACCCCCCACCCTACATCTGCCAATCTACCCTCCCTCCATTATACGTTCACATTTTGTAGACCAAATTCTGCCACACAAATATCAAAACGCACTATTTAAAAAAGATGTACACACAACCTAGGGTCAGAAAAGGATTGGTTGAGACATATAAATCAAAACATCCACACGGTGAATAAAAAACCCAACACATTTTGCTTTCTTGATCAAGGTTTTTAATGAAAAGATTCTAAAATGACTTCTCATAGCTGTACATTAAGACTGTAAGACTGTGGATGCCAAGATGACTTCACCTCTGTACATTGTATTATGTTCACATAACACAGAACTTGAGCTGCATGCCTCTCATGTAGCTCTGACCTGAATACAAGCTCTCCGAGGAATTGGAACATGAAGCCATGGTGTTGTCATCATACCACACTCAAGGCTTCCTTGAAACAAAAAAGAAAATGATATATATATATATATTTAGAACAAATATTTAAACCCACATAGGTGTGTTTTGAAAGAGAGCGAAGCTTCACATGCTTTCGGAGCCAAGGGGATGCATAAGCCAACTCCTCCAGCACCAGCCTCTGCAGAGCTACTCCATTAGCCAGGAGAAAAAAATGATTAAAAAAAACTGCAGCAGTCGGCAATGGTAGAGAGGGTTCAGTGGCCTAATGGTGGACTGAGGGGTTGAACACGTTATCCAAGAACATGGTGGCATGGTTGCCTCAGTTGAGGGGGCCTACACCCATGACCCATATGGAGAGAAGCCCACCTGGCCTACAGATGATCTACTTTGGTTTGGTTGACGCAGATTTGGTAGCCCTACAGCAGCATGCCATTTACGGCGCACTGAAGAGGAAACACTATGATGGGGTGAAATTGAGAGGATGTAATGACGAGGATGAATTGAGAGATGTAATGAGAATGGGGGAGAAAAAAAAAAAAAAAAGATCAGCAACAATTAAAGCTGTTCAAGAAGCAGCAGAAAAGATTTTTACTTTGTGGCCAAGAACCTTACATTTTGGCGCACTTGGTGTAAAGCTTTTGAAGGATAAAGTGATGTGATAAAGTGAAGCAATGAGAATCATGTAAAAGGTGTAGAAAGTGCAATCATTAAAGCTCCAAATATACCTTTATAAATCATTAAGTTGTGGGTGATCGGTATGTGTAAACTATAAACGGCTAGAGCGGAGCACTCTACATGAGGTAAATGTTCATTTTTACAAAAAGCTTTGGCCTTCACATGTAATTACTTGTGGAAAGAAAATAAAAAGCCTTTTTTTTTTTGCTTGAAAAAGAAACAGAGCAATCAAGCCTTGATGTGTGGACATGTGACAACACCTACTCGGCTTCAAATTATTGGTTCCACATACTTGAGTCTGTCCCCCCGCTCTAAAAGGTCCCCATTCTGAATCAAGTCATGGAACTGTACAGACAGGGGTCACGTTTAAAATCGACAAACAGCTTTCAAGTGTCCATTACAGGAAAACACATTTCGGAGCACATGCATGCTTTGGGTGAGATAAGGATTATTAAGTGATATCAATTCCACCCTTCTCTCTGATGAGCGCACAAGACCAGTACATTCCTTCTCCACCTTCGGTTTTTGTAGGTTAAACTAGGGGCTTATGGCTCTGTTCGGCATCATCACGCAAACTTCTCCCAGCTTGCGTCCAAACGTAAAATCAAGACCCCGAAACACCTTCTCTCACCCAAAGTGAATTCTTAGCAAAAATGACAGGATCAACAGAAACAAAAAAACAAATAAATACATTCATCACTGACAATAGACATTTGATAAAAAAGTGAACACTGTCAATAAGTGTTTGCACCAATGTGGTTTTGAGGAGAGGCCAGTCTGAGCGTAGGAGCTTCTTTTTTTCACAATCAGGCAGCTCAACGAACAAAAACAGCGACGGCAAACATACTAATAGAAAAGACTAAACACAGAGAGGAGAGACAGAGGACTCTTCCCCCCCACAACATATGCAGCAAGTAAAATCCTAAAAGGTTTACTTTGAGGTAAATTTGTTTTGTGTTCACGGTTTCCAAACCTATTTACATAGCTTTTGGAAGAAAAAAATAAAAGAGCAAAAGAAAAAAAAAAACAATAGAACAAACAAAAGAATTTTGAAGCAGCAGAGTATTCTGATAAAAGTCTATTTTTATGCAGTTAAGAGATATGTTCTTCAAAAATGCTTATCGTTGGCGTCTGCCACCAAACACCTTATTATTAGCACATGCCAAGAGGCCATCACAGAGTGGTTGGTCACAAGTAAAATCCCCCTAGCATCATATGAGGATATCCAACCACACCCCTTAGACACGCAGCTAAGTTTTTATTGTTACTTATCGCATTTTGAGATTTTGTTTCTTTTTCTTTCAGACGGTGACCTACACAGAAGCGTTCTCCGACTGGCCTCTCCTCTCCTGAGGTCTGAAACTGTAAGAGTTTATGTAAACAATGAGATTATACACAAGTATCTCTATACCAGACAAGCTGTCAATCATTCAAAATGTGCTTTGGTTTAGAAAATAGTCTGTAAATTTGGGTATGAGCTTTTTTTTTTTTTTTTTTTTTTTTTTAAATCTTTGTTGTTTATACAATTTATGCTTACTACTATTTTTTTGTTCTAAAACATTCGAAGGTTAAAGTAATTTCTCATGAACACTCCCTACCTTTTTTACAAGGCGCTGTTTGAAATGGGACACACTCTCTTAAAATCTATTTTTCTTTTAATAGGAAACTAGTGTTTTGCTTTTCATCATTAAAATACAGAAATTGACACAGTATTGACACAGTCTTACAAATGTAGTTGAAAGTTCCACATTTAAAAGCTGCAGAACCATCCCTGAAGTCTTGAAGTAGAAATATTATTGTCACAGTTTGAAACTTTGTCGTCTTTCCCCCCTCCCCCCTGCTCTCTTTCTATAGTTCCCCCAGCTATAATCTGAATGCCTACATCAAGAAAATCAATTCTTGCCACCATACACTTCTCTTAGACATTGATGTTAAAAACTGATTAAGTGCTGACAGGTACGCAAGAGATCAACAGCAACTTTCTCCTGGAATCCTCCACGGTAACGATGGATGACAAGGAGAAAAAAAAAATCTAAATAAGAGTCTCCCTGAGCTGAGGAGTTAAGTAGGTTTATGTCAACCCGCTCTACAGACAAACGTGGGTGAACTGAGATCATCATTTTTTTGCCATTCTTTGTCCGAGATCACCGTTACAAACATTTATGGATGACGCTGAAATCACCAGCAAAGATTACGACTTTGTAAAGTACTGGTGTGTGGCTGCGGCTCTCGGCCCAGCACGGTTGGTAATAAACTTTAGTGGGCTCCATTAAGGACAAGCCCACCAGCCTATCATGTGAGATGATCTACCATGTCTACCCCCTGACACTAGTAAAAAAAAAAGGGGGAGGAAGTGGGAACAGAAACCACACCAGGCGTTGGGAGCATGACCTGGGCTCCATCCTGTATTCGCTTGATGGTGGAAAAAACCTCTATGGTCCCAAACACAGAAAGCGTTACCAAACCTTGGCTGGGGAACGTCTGAGATAAGAGAACGCAGTTGATGAACAGACTTTGGCGGACTGGGCCGAGAAAGGAGGGGGGGGACTACAATCCCAGGACAAAGTTGCCTGTAAACAGTGCTCCACAGTTCACCGTGACTATAGCTGCATCCTATGGTCATCGACAGTAAAACCCCTTGTGTTGGAAGAGAAAGAACCATAACAAAAACAAAACAAAAAAACCCAAAAACGGAATGCTGACGGGAGTTGCATTGAGAAAGCTAAGATTTACACACGGAATGCGATACACTGGAATTGGCCTTTAGAGTTTTGTGGATCTGTCTAAAACATTTGCAATAAATGGCATCAAGGAATTCAGCAGAAGTTTACATGCACCAGTGTTGCTTTGACAAACTGGATTACGTAACATTTACCCTAGTGTCAGTAACCTCAGAGAACTGAATCTTTTGTATAATTAAAACATTCTAAAACCATGCAATCCTTTTTCACACAACATTGGTCAACAGTGATACTTGTGGTACGATGCCACTCAAGTGGGCAAAAGTTCAGCCTGAGACAATTTCTATTGATACTAAAAGAAAACATGACAGAAAAAAATATATCAATCCAGTGCATCCATTCCTCCCTCAATGATCTTCCAAAAGTATGGTCAACATGTAACACACACACCTAACAAATGTCCTACTCAGTTTCAACTTTTTTTTTTTCTTTTTCTTCTTCTCATTTTTGGTCTGAACTAAAATAAATTAGTCCTTCTGAAGTTCTTCAACAAAAAAGTCCTCCTGAAGACGAAGTAAGAACATGGAGACAGAAAGACACTGTTGAGAGACTACTGTAAACTTCAAAGGCAAAGCCACCGGCCCACCAATCAGCAGAAGTTTAACACAAGTGATCATTGGTTTTAGTACAATGCCAAAGACTAAACATAATTCTTTCACTATGTTGCACTCTCAAGAACTACGGAAAAATATATAAACTTGGGAGAGATCATCTTTCACCAGCTGCAGTGTTGATTTCCAATATTGAAACACTTTGGTTGTGAACTTCTACAGGAAAGTTTTGTTTGTAGCCATTTCTCCATGACAATACCTTCTCTTTGGATTTCACTTACATAAACTTTACATTTTTATCATCATTTGCGCTAGGCAAGAAAATTACAATACCTTAAATACATGCGTCCAAGAAGCTATTTTCTACTATAATAGGTTTAAAACTTTGTAAATGTAGCATTAAAACCTTTGTTGAGAGATGGGCAGGTTACAAACATTTCAAAAGCCTCAGCAAACTTTTTACATTTATATGTCAGGAATCCCCATATTTCCATTAATGAATGTATTGTTCTTAAGAAGAATTAAGAGGTAGCAATGTGACAGGACTATTCAAATAGACCTGTCGTTTTTTTTTCAGTGAGGGAAAAACAAAACTGTAAAAACACAACAGTACCAACAGAATCTGAAGCTCGACATTCACTAAAGAGTCCCCACCCAACCCATCACCCAAGCCAACCCCGTTACTGATCCCCAAAGGAAATATCAAAAGAACTTCCAGTTTAAACATTCACAGAAGCATAACAATAAGTTATCTAAAACAAGTACCATTTTGTTTGGCTTTTTCTTTGAGAGTAAACCCCTATATACTATGAGTAAACGACACAGCTTAAAAAGATTCCAAATGATTTCTCATACCACGGACCCACAAGACTGTCCAGGTGTAACCGAGCTGTGGATTGATGCATGTATGGGTTTATAATTACTCTCCCACGGCAAATAGAGAGGGCCCTAGAGGGACATGGGTTTCAAACCAAAAGTGCTTAAGAATGCTAATCACAACCAGGATCTCAAAATGGAGGGTGTTTTTTGTTTTGTTTTTTTAAAGGAGGTCCTCTGTTCATATGGTGAAACCAACTTTCAGAACTGACAGTACAGATCATACAAACTTAAAAGGCTGATCCAAAGACAGAGATATTTGGTTCAGGGAGAGAAAACAGACTTAGCTGAAAAAAAAAAAAAAAAAAAAACACCCGTCATAGGAGATGGCTGGTGATGTTGCGAATTCACTTTGTGGACAATTGTTTTGAAACCCATCACTAAAACTGTTCCAGCCACATCCAGAAGTGTCTTTGTGGACAAGTGGTATTGAGCAGAAATCATAGGAAATGTTTGGTTGGATGCACAAAGCTTTTATGAAACACCACAGTAATGATTTCAGACAGTTCCTAGTTTTGGTATGTCTGACAACACTATCTTTGAGACCCTTGGAAACACTTAATTGCCATAGTAAGGGAAAGTTTTTTTTTTTTTTGCTTATTTTTTTTTTTAAATCTTCCTCTGAATTTAAAATATATGTTTAAAATAATCTTATGGTCACAATATACTTATTTGTCTCAAGGACTTCCTTAACTGACTTTAGGATTCTCCTTTCCAAAGCCAATGCACCACAGCAGGATTGTGATCAGGAAATAAAAAGTGTGTACGTTTGGGATACCAACATAACCCCCGACCAAATGGACACGAGACACACATCACAGAAATGAAGGCAAACTGCCAAACACAGACTGCATCGGGTTTGTAGTGGTCTGGTTGTCCTATGAAGCCACAAAAACAGCATAAGTACCCCAACCATACATTCACAGCATGTAGTAAAGTCAAAGGATGTTAAAAATCATACCGATTTTTTTTTAAGAGATAATGATGCCTTTTTTCCTTGGTTGGAACTTCCTTAAATTGACCACTTCTCCTATTTTGGAAGGCAGGAGAAACACTCACCTATCTTCTCTCTTTCTCTGGCGCCACAAACAAAAACAAATTCTACGCCTACTTTTGAAGAAGTAAGGGGTGTGCGCTCTCTTTTTTGACATGACACACACTTATTGTTGTGGAAAGAGGGTCTCCTGGCTGTCTGTCTTTGGCTTATGATGGGGAAGTGTGCATTCGGAGGTGGCTGATGAGGTTGCGTTGCTGCGTGAACTTGCCACCGCACAACTGACATTCATATGGCTTCTCGCCGGAGTGCACGCGCATGTGCTCCGTCAGCCGGTACTGGCGGGTGAAGCGCATGCCGCACTCCTCGCAGGCGAACGGCTTGAGGCCCAGGTGGCTGCGCATGTGGCGGGTCATGGTGCCGCGCTGCGTGAACATTTTGCCACAGATGTTGCAGGGGAAGGGCCGGGTGAGCCAGTGGGTCTTCTCGTGCTGGCGGAGCGTGGCGGGATCCTTGTAGCTCCGGCTGCACACCGAGCAGCTGAAGCGACGGGCCTCCCCACTGTTGACCAGCGACGCCTGGGACGAAAGGTCTTCGGCCTCTGCCTCCTCCTCCTTCGGGAAAGCTTCCTCCTCTTCCTCCTCTTTGATGTACAGCTCCTCCTCTGTATGCGTCTCCACGTGGGCGTTCAGCTCCTCCGAGCTGGGGAAGCCCTTGCCGCAGGGGATGCAGACGTACAGGTTGTCTCCGAGGGCCGGCTCGAAGCCCTCCTGCCGGTAGACGTAGTTGGCGCTGTTGCGGCCGCCCTCGCTCTCACTGTTCCCGCTCTCCTCGCTCTGTTCCTGGCCATTCTCCATGCCCTCGTCCTCCTCCTTGCACTGGAAGGTACCGTCTGAGCTCTTGTTGACGTTCAACCTCTTGGCCACGCCATTGGGCAGCGCAGCTCGCTCGGAGTCGTCTGCTTTATTGGCTTCACCTTTGGGCCGCTGTCGACTCCTGGCCGTAGGGCGGGGCGGGTTCTTGCTGGGTTGGTCTCCGTCGAGGGGCGGCTGGGATTCCTCGCCCTCTCCTCCTGCATCTCCGAGGATCATGGGTTCTCCACCAACCAACTGAGGGTTGGTGGGGTTCTCTTCAAATGAGGCACTGTTGGCTGTGGATTCTGAGGCAGATTGAGGTGATTCTTGGGGGATGCTGCTGGGGCTGACTTCTTCAGTGGCTGTACTCCCAGACGGGCTCTTCTTGGACAGGTCCAGGCCCAGCTCCTGGATGCCCCCACTGTTGCTGCTGATATTATGGTTGTTGCTGGTAGTGGTGCCGTTGCTTCCGTTCTTACTGGTGGAAGGGCTGAGGGAGTTGGCCGTGGACCCGATGAACATCTCATCCTCGGACAACTCTTCTTTCAGTAGCTCCTCGCGTCGCTTGGGCTTTTCAGGGTCTTTTAACCCTGATATTAGCATCTGAGTGACAGGGGTGGAGGAGAGCCTTTGGTTGCGGGAGGTTCGTCCATTGGTGGGTGTGGAAGGCTTGGTGAGGAGGGACCTTCCACTGCGCTTGAGCTTTTTCCTGCACAGAGCAGCCAGGTCGTGAAGTTGGAGGTAGCTTGCTGCCGTTAGGAGGGCACTGAAATTGTGGTCACTGACCTGATCTGAGGACAAAAGCTTGCCGGTGTAAATGAAGTCTAGTACCTGCCGAAACACAGACGGGTTGACCATGTCTGTATCCAGATTTATCAAATTGTCATGGAGGATGAGGGACTTGAAGTAGATACTGCTGGCTGCCAAGATGTTCTTGTGGGCCCGGAAGAGGGCATTCTCTACCACTATGATCACATCACACAGATAACCTTTGGCTCGTTGTTGGTTCAGTTGCAGCAGCAATTGTTTGGCATGATTTGGCAATTCCATTTCCAGCTTCTTTCTCTGCTCCTACACAACCTGAGAGAGAATAGGAATGATATAGTTAGTATAAATGTATGATATACTACCTGAAACTTAAAATACACAATGAGCCATTTGCTATACATGTCCTTATAAGCCAAACTAACATTTCTGAAGGCTGACAAAAATCTATATATTCAACATGATTACACATAAGCCTTAACACTAACAGTTTAGTATTTTAAACCATTATGGAGACATTTGTGCCTTGAAAATTATAGTCATAAAAAACAGGTTAGGATTTTCATGTGACCTAAGAATTATCTCCACATAGAATGTAGCTTGAAAGAAAGTCTTCCAAAGCTAAAAGCAATAAAACTCATGAAGTGGCTGACAGACAGACAGTGATTAACCAAGATCAACCCCCAAGATTTCAGGCTGGACCCATAATTACAATGCCTATCTTGAGGAAACTATACGCCGTACACGCCAATTTTAAAATACTTAAAAGAAAATAGGTATCATGTTAAACGGGTTAAAACGCACAATGGTCTCTGCTGAAAATCCAAACACGGCCTGGTGATTCAGATTTAATGGGCTAATGAAGTCCATACAGTCGCATAGGTCAGAATATTATCAGTGAATTTGTATCTCATTTTTTTGCTAGAAATATTTGACAATTAAGATTTTTTTGTAATCATTTTTTAAGTATTCATATAAATAAGAAATCCTTAAGGCCTTACACCATGTACCAAAAAAATATACATCACTAAGAAATAAATAAAAAAATAAGAAAGACCATTTTGTTGAAGTCCACTTAATAGCCATACGTTCATTTTACTGTGCATATCACACTAGTGCGTCATTTTTTTTTTTTGGAGCACCTGACAAAAAAATCCATACCATGACGCCCATGAAAAAAAAGAGAAACACTTCTTTTTGTCCACACCACACAATTGGTATCATGTTCCCCGCTGTATACAAATACACAGCTTAGGGACAATGGAGAGGGGGAGAGCGGGGAGGACTGAACAGCAATGATCTGAATCTCTCTTTTTACAGGGAGGCCAAGAAGCCTTCTTAACGCTCCTGCCAGTGGCCAGGCCTGCCAGCCTCCAGGGTCATTCCCTTTGTTGTGGGGCAGGGGCGTTGGGGGGAGGGTGACCGGCAGACGTCCCAGGCCTCGCCTGCAATAGGGGACTGAGTGCAACCTGAGCTGATGGTTCACCATGGGTGTGGTGAGAACAGGTAAACCAGCAACCACCACCCCCTCCCCTCCCCTCCCAGTGCCCAAGCAGGCCCTGGCTTGCAGCAGAATCTTTGAAATGCAACAGATAGAGATTTAACCATTTTTTGGGGGGATGGCGATGTATTGGTGATTGGTTGGGGCTACGATCCTTTAGAATGTCCCAGAAGAAAAGGTCACATATGGTTCTCTTTTCCATTTTCATGGTCCAATTTCAGCAAGCATCCACAAGCAGAGCAGCGTTTGCTGGATCTAGTCTAGGGTGTGTTATTTTGTCTGTTCCTCTGTTGATTTTCCTCCTAATGGATTACTCACCACAGCCAACACACACAGAAAAAGACTAAAAAAAAAAAAAAAATCAAGGAATGTTTCAATGCTGCCACGTGCACCACTCAAAAGCCCTCAAAGTATTCTAGGAGCAGTAAAAGGACAAAGGGAGGAGAAAAAAAAAACAGAAGAAAATGAAACAGTAGACACCCATTTGCTATCATAAGACAAGCAGGTTCATTCTAATATCTCGCCCACTAAATTAGCCTCCTATCAGCTACAACAGCAAGGGCTTGGCAGATGAGATGAACTATAAATAGCCTACATATGACGGTGGTTGCAAACATTAAAACGTATTCTTGAAAGGATTCCAAAACTTAATCTATTGGATTTTCTCCTTGAGCAAATTAAACTAACATGCAAAGCTTGATAAATATTGTACGTTCAACACCCTTCAAGGGTTCCTGCATACCTTTCATTTAGTACGGAGGAGTCAAGATTAGAAATTAAATCCAATTTGAAACAAGAAATGTCCCCTCATCTGCCCTTTTGGCTTTTTAAAGAAAAATAAATTCTTGCTTCAGTCATTTCTGCATTCAGTACTCCCTATAATAATACCTAGAGTTATACTGCTGACTATAGAAATGCAGCAATCGATCAATAGTTCTTCTGTTTAGTCCACTTAGTCATTATGCCTTTGTAAGGATTCATAGCAATTGACTGCATCGAAATTCCATCAACAAAAAGGTATATTTGCAGCACATCCTCTTGTCTGACAACACGGACAGAAGTACAGAGCCATGATGAAATAGAAGGATTCTGGTGGCTTCAATACAATTTTCTACAGAAAGCAAGAAAAAACAATACAGCCATTTTCAAGCCAAGCAACTTCTTTCTACCGCTGTTCTGTATCTCATCCATCACAACACACATTAAAATGTGTTCACACATGCAATGGGCAACCCAGAACCCCAATACACACAAAGAAATACTTTCAATTATTGCATATATTAACATACTAGCCAAGACACAGTAGCTCTGGAGTTAAACTAATGAAATGAACTTCACAACCAATGAGTTCACAACACAACACGTTGCCCATAACCCCAGCATCGCATTACACCCCACCATTCAGTGGGATTACCTTCCTATCAATATGTGATGGCCGTCATGCTACACACACAAAGCATACCTCTGCCCACCTGTATAACAGCTCCAGAATACTCTTCAGTGCTGCCACACACATCCACTTGCACTTCACCTACAAATTTCTATCCACTGGTACATACAGTTCTGCTACCCTTTAGGCCAGTGAGTGTGATCATATCACTGGGTGAAGTATTTTTAGCTTTGGACCACAATAGTATACTATAAGGATTGGTGAGATAGTGGCCCACATCTGTTTGCTAAATGTTGATATCTCAAGAAAGCCCCACTCCCCACCAAAAGCAGACCCGTGAGACGTTTGAGATGTAAAATTATCTGAGACTTGCACACAACGGGTTGATAAGGCACCACTAGTTCTTTTATGGGCTTGCAGACATTTCTTAACCCCCACCCAAACCAACCCCCACCCTAACCAAAAAAAAAAACCACCCAAGCCCACCTTTGGAAAAAAGGTAGAAGGGCCCATCACAAGAAATGAAAGGTCCCAATCAGTGAGAGGTGACGTCTGGTAAGACTAAAGCGCACAGTAAGCAGAAGCGCCCGTAACAACAAGTCTGGCAAGGAGCATGATTAACCTCGTAAACAAGCTTATCCTGTGCCACATACCCTCGAGGGGCCTGCTTTTACTGTTTAAATGCAAACTACTGACACAACTTGAAGAGTTGTGCAACAGTGTGGCGAATGACCATGCGAGTCCTTGAATATTGAGTTTAAAGAAAGCAGTGGAATGAGCCAAGAGGGAAAAGGCTTGACTATAAAACGTTTAAAGTATACACCAATCATCAATGGCAATTCGGCCCCTCCAGGATCTTGCAAGGGCCTGTTGTGATTATTGTGGCCAAAAATAACTGAATTTGTTGTGGGAATTCTTAGGGACTAGCAATTATACTATGAGGGCACTATACGACATGAGAATTAAGCGTCTTTCAAACACAACACCTTGCAAAGACACATAACAACAAATGCTAAATCTTGCACATGTCGTTTCTAAACTTGAAATAAACCTGATCATTTTATGTAACTGAGAATTTGTTCCTGTAACAGCCTGAGGCTCAGATAAGAGAGAATCACTTATCAATGGCATTCCTCGCCCATCCTTCAGCCAAGACCCTCTTCTTCGTTCTATACTGCTCTTTAGCCCAAAAGAAGTCAGATGAAGCCCTTCCCTCGAGCAGTATATAAGTCTAAAGTTCAGAAGCACTCACCATAAGGTTAAGATAGGAAACCCTTAGAAATACCCAAAAGTAAACAGCTTGAGTTCCAGTGTTTTTTTTTGTTTGTAGCTTTCTAAACTGCAAAGTGAATTCAGACACTGTTGTTTTTTCTGTTAAGTGTCTGTTTTGAAACAATTAAGTAAACCCATGTTCATTCTCTCTACAAACTCAGTAGTCGTAATGTACTTATGAGGCACAACTACTCAGTATGTTTGGATGGAGAACGCATCTAAAAAATCTAGGCCTATTCAAACCACTGTCATACATGCAACCCAGTGCAATGTATCCAAAAAAGGATCACTCTTCATTAAAACCACAAAATCATTGACACCACAAAACTGGTGTCACTACCTCAATTCCCCTCCTTTTAAACCCGTAACTATTTTCAAAACATTCAATTCAGGCACACACACAAAAAAAAAAAAAAAAAAAAAAAAACACTTCCTCCTCCACACACTAAGCCTCACATGCAACGGCTGCACTCTGGTTTTGACAGCTTTCATTAACTGCAGTATTTCACAACAAACATGCAAAGTATGTGTGACTAGACGGTTCACAGACAAGGTTACCCCTTAAAGCAGCATCACCTTATCTTATGCTCATCCACACAAAAATTATTTTTGCAATCAGTTCCTCCTCTCCCTCTGACACTACCTCCTTGAGCATGGAAGTGACGGGCCAACCTCTGTTCCAGCCTACCACCCTGCCTCACACACAGCCCAACACCACAACCACCATCCTTGGAGAATGGCAAATACCCAACTTGTTTATTTTGTCAGCTATTGCAAAACAGAATGATATGGTTGACTGGACATTGTTCCTTTTGTCCTAAATTAAAATCCATCAACTGCCTAATCTCAAAGCAAATGCATTACATGCAGGTAGGCTATAGGCTTCTCTGAAGTGAAGGTTGCTTATGGCTTCAAATCGTAGTTGATCATAGGGAAATCTAACACCGCCAACAGACTGAAAAAGGGTATTTAATTCATCGTTTTGTTCCAAAGTATCATTTTCGGTCTTCTCTGATCGAGACTAAAAACTTCACACATCCGGAGCTCGAAAAAGCCCGATTTTTTTCTAGACTATTGCCCCAAAAGTAAATAAGTGCCATCCACAAACTGCACTGTCATTTCAATCAGGAGAGGAGAAGGTCCACAGAGTTCTGCTATGCATTCTATGCCAACAGAACGCATGAGAAGATGTGGCATTTTATCTCAACGCAAAGAAAAACACAGTGATACACTAGCACCCCTCCCCCTTCATTAAAATGGATGAGATGAAAATTGGATTGGTTTGGGGAAAAGCCACCCAATCTTTTTGTTCAAGAAAGAACAGGTATTTGACACCTGCATACAAAAATAAGTAACAGCTAAATATGTCAACCCGCTGCATACCCTACTTAACTAAATTGCGCAGCCAACGAAACACATCATAATGTAGCCTACATTGCGCTATTGTAGCAACAAAAATGAACCAAAATATCCCGAAATAGGAAACGTCTCCTCTTTCAGAGACAACTCTGCATATCTCAGTGAGTAAAACAGTTTTCATCAATTTTTTTAAACTTGACGTAGAAACACTCTGACCAATATGATACCAAATGTGACAGCAAAGCGTTCTGGATTAATTTGAAATCAGCTGTGGTTAACACTAAAACCATAGCCTACGTCACTGCTCAATGTGGCCACATATGACAAGTCCCATAGTGTCAACAAGAATAACATAAAACAGAAAACAACAATGCATCAGCCCCCCCAAACAATCGCATTTAATTAGCTAGCTAGCGATGTAATCAACGTAAGTCACCGAATGTAGTCATTTGTTTAGACAATATTCCTTTAGCTTACAGCATACTGACAATCAATTGTATCGGAAAACATGAATGGATTTCTAATAATGATTTTTCCTTCCCTTTCTCCTTTTAAAAACAAGACACACCGTATGAGCTGTGATGACGCGGATCAAGGCTTATCTGAGCCCATTAGCTGGTTGCTTCACGTTTAGTGAATGTTGCTTGATAAATTTGATTGATTACAATACTGAAAGGTCCATGCCGAATTTTACTCCAACGAAGTTATTCACACAGGGAAAAAAAACAAAATCAGACACGTCGACGACCATATTTCTCTCGACAGCACGACGAGTAAAGCCAGGCAGAACGTATGGCGAATATTGCACAGCCACTGGCAGGCTGGTAGCGCTGGCGCTGCGCTCGAGCTCCAAGCTTTGAACAAGAGAAGACCCTGTGGGCACGCGATAAGAGCCAAACGTTTGAGGAATCTCGACTCGCTTTAAGCGCAGATTGAAATCAAATACACGACCAAACTAGCCAAGCATTTTGATTTTCTCTTTAAAACACTAAGTTGTAAGACTGCCAATGAAATAGATACCTTAATACATCGAAAGAAGGTCTTCAAATAGCCATCCTGTTTTCTCATCTCACAGCCTTCCCAGCGCCATCTTGCAAGCTTGTGACGTTGAAACTCTCACCCCTGACCCAAATTTGAATAAAAGCCAGAAGAGAGGGGGCGATAGGAGAAATACCTTTGCCAGCTCAGTCACTGATTTGATTAAGTGCCAGAGGCTAGGTCTTGCAAAACTTGCAAATGGCGTTTGCCCCCCCCCCCCCCCCCCCTCTGTGTCAAATGCAGATGTTAGTCTGACCATCTAGTATCAATCGCCAGAGAGTGGCAGTAGACTGTTTGCGTTGAAAACATATATGGGCCATTCTACCGAATTGGTGCAAAGACAGGTCGGAAATATTTTGATTTTTTTTATGTTTTATTCCCAAAACTTTGTCCGTATGTATATTGTACCATATCTAAAGTACACTTATCTAGTAAAAGAACAGTCAATTTTTATATTGTATTTTCAGAATGTGTTGGAATGTTTTTCCTCTTCCAAAAATTGTCACTACCGAAACATCACATTTACTATAGTAAAAAAGTATTATTATTGACCTGTTCAGATTGTGTTTCCTTCCCTTCTCTGAAGAGTATTTTTACAAATATTTCTTGAAGGTTTTCACAATGAAATCCATAAAAATGAATTTTTTATCAAATTTTCAAGTTCAATTTATACAATTCATCAAAATCTAAGTGCAATATTTCTTTGTAAAATGCAAAATACTGCTCATATTGATTCCAGAGTTGTTAATTGATGAAATTGAACATACATTAATCCAATCAGTATCATAATATTTCAGTTGATTACTCAATATACTTAATTTTTTACAAAACATCCTGTGTTTCGGTAGTGCTGCACTGTTTCGGTAGTGACATCCAGTGTTTCGGTAGTGACTGCACTGTTGGATGGATGTTCATTTCTCTCCCAAAATCTTCCAAAAGGTGCTCTGGGCCGCCCTTTAGTCCACACAACACATTTATTTAAAAATTATGGGATTGAACTACTTACCATTTCATTTTGTCACTACTGAAATCATCAGGTCACTACCATATGTTTCGGTAGTGACTGTTTCGGTAGTGACAATTCTAGCTAACTTTAAGCATAAATAAAGAATTCTAACAAGCACACGGCATGCAAACACATCTTTGAAGAGGTGAACACACATACAAACATAAGATTTTCCATGAAACCCCAAAAGGTTTACTTAATTGAAGAAAACATGCGTTTCGGTAGTGACAATTCTTAAGGTTACACGTCGATTTTCAGACTTTGGAACACATTTATATAAAAACTATGGGATTTAGCTACTTACCATTCAACCATGAGGGTCAGAGATGCAGTGTCACTGCATGGTCAAAAATGCAGAGTCGTGGCTAAAACACAGGCTCAGCCAATGGACTAAAACTCTTGTGTTTCGGTAGTGACATGAAAACTAGGGACATGATTTTTTGAGTA
The DNA here is from genome assembly GCF_963457725.1 of Sprattus sprattus. Taxonomy (NCBI): domain Eukaryota; kingdom Metazoa; phylum Chordata; class Actinopteri; order Clupeiformes; family Clupeidae; genus Sprattus; species Sprattus sprattus. Next base: position 20,011,011 of record NC_137922.1, on the reverse strand, counting down.
TAGAAAATTGATTTAAAAATTAAACCCACAATAAATCTAAATATTCCAAGTTTTGTTTCAACCCAATCATAAAGATCTTTGAAATTAAATCATTGAAAAAAATCAAAAAAAATTGAAAAGTGTTATTTAAAGGCATTGAAATTTAGATGTCAGGGTTGGGGACAGCTACTTCCCAATAGAAAGTACCCTATAAATGATGATTTTGTATATATTTAGCTTATCACTATCTCATGTAATGCATTGGGTTTATATAGACCATAACATTTTCTAATTAAATATCTATGCCTAAATACCTAATTGTTTTGTAAATAGTTTTTATTGTTGAGGGACTGCATATTACACGAATTCGGTAGAATGGCCCATATACTACGGACATAATGGTAAAGCCTAAAGTAGGCCAATACCTAGCCGTGCCACTTCAAGACGTTCATCAAAACATATAAACTGTGGTATGCAGATGACATAATACAGGTTCGGCCAGTTGCATGTCTAGCCAAAACCTACTTTTCAAAATTATACCTAATCAGTCTGCAGGAGCATATAATAGTTAATTTCAGTTTATCAAGCCAAAATCAAGCTTTATCACTAGGGTGAGGATAATCCAGCCACTGCTTTTTAAGTTTTAATACACAAATGCAGTTGTTGAAAATGATTTACCTCCGACATGAATAAATTTACTTGTTCGGGCATAGGCCCACGTTTTCGGCATTTCTGTTAACGTACAGTAACCATACTCATAGTATTAGTTCTTATGCCCTACAGAGCATGCAATTCTTTTTAGTTTTACGTTTGATCAGACCTCTACATTTTTAAGCCTTTGTCTTTATGTATTTCACCCAGATGCACTATCGACCTTGTGGATGAGTTTGAAGTGTGGCAAGTCCTCCCAAAGTGGTACCATGATCAGAAAACCCAAACCACAATCTATAACGCCCCTTGGTGGATACAAGGTGTAAAACACACTGTTATCATTTTCGGATCCTCATAGGATTGCTGTCATCCGAAAACTGTCCAGAACTTGTGGGCTTACTTCTCAGGTTATGTTTGGGAACATTTTGCTCAATTAAAGTATTGTTTAAGGTCTGCTTCGTGCTCGTTAGTAATAACCCACCAAGTTAAGTCATCTTTTAATTTTCAATGTTGCAACACAAAAAAACCTTAACAGTCTTTCAGAGAGGATCCAAAAGGCAGAAACAACGAATCTGGCTGAAGTAATAGGTTACATTTAATTTGCAGGCTTTAATGGGCTAGGCTTTATGCTATTCAAAAATGCAGTTGAGATCCGTATAGGCCTACTCAGAAACTACAATATACATGCAACGAGGGTTAATGGTATGTTTTTTCTAGAGACTGAATAAAGATGACCAGGTCTATTTATTCAGTTGTGTAGTTTTATAGACTGCGCAATCACCACAAGTTTCTCTGTGAAAAACTTCTAGCTACCAAGTATGAATGAGGTATGCAAGCATAGAGGCTAGTTGGCCTGATGGATTTCGCTGTGTATTGTGGGAGTACGCAGTAAATCCAAGATGGCGGCGAGCAGAAGGCTGCACAAGGTAAGTCTCCTGATCAGTCATGGATAATGTAAAGCTAGTTTCGCTCAGACACGATAAATGACGGTAACAGTGAATCAACAGTGTTTGTTACTGTTTAACCCTATTGAAAACCCAAACTGGTGTAACTCCAGTGAAAACATTTATGATGGAACAATCACGCTACCTAGCTAACATTTGCTAATGTAACTTCCTAGCTAGCTAACAAGAGTGCTAACGCTTGGTTAGCTAACTGGCAGGGCTAGTTTATCTACCCGGGAACCGGTATACCACAAGGCCAGTATCAGGAAATAGGACCTTTATATTGAGAGATGATGTCTGCGTAGGGGAATTTTTTAATAATTTGCACCTTTTCCCTTTATTCCGAAAGGGTGAGTTTCTAGCTTTATTCCCAACCAACCATATTGACAAGCTTTGTTTGTCAGACGTCGCACCGCGGTTCAGTGTTGTTAGCCAGTTAGCTAGCTCCCGAAAGAACTTAAGCAGCGGTTGGTCCTGTTGCCGGACATGCTAAAGGAGGCTGCCGGTTAGCGAGAAACCTTGTTGCGAACCCTATTGTCATTATCAGAGCTGTGTGTCAAAATGATAATCCATTAAATAGCAAGACGTTTTACTTCTTATATACGTCATGGTAATCTAATTTTGTGGTGCTCATATTCCAATTAATGGACCGCTCCTTTATCGCCCAAGCATCGGTAGCTAGTCAAGTTAGCTAGCTAGGTAGCCTCAAAGTTGTCAAAAACGAAACCGTATGAAGTCAATCTTGAGTGAATGTGAAATCTCGATGTATTTCGCGACACACTCAATCACATTTTATTCCGTACTATTTTTATGATGTATTCAAGGGAAATCAGCTTTGTTTTCTTCAGCTATCTAACGTTAGCCATTGCCCAAGATCACATTCGGTTTCGAAGCCAACTGTTCCAATGTAACTGGCAGCCATTAGGGCAATTAATGTAATCGAAATCCGAAGTTGTTGAATGAATCAAACCACATACTGTAGTTTGATGTACTCACGACACACCTCCACCCTTATTATAATAGATATGATAACCCACGGTTAATCATAGTTTAGGACAGGCTACCTAACACAATGGGTCTTCCGCCTAAACCAGAGCTTGGCTATGGCAGTTGTTGAACTTGTATTCAAAAGCAATTTTTACATCCCTGGCAAGGACCTATTCATTACAAATTTGAATGAGCTTTGTTCAGATTTGGTTTGTAATGAAATGTTACACTTGTGGTTAACATGTCATGAACTAGACGATGTCCGTGGTGGGTAATGTCCAGTTGTCAATTATCATGGTTACATTACTTGGTTAAGCATGTTGTTTAAAGAATAAGAATTGTTAAAACAGATTTTGGAGTTTGTTAGTTGTGACATTTGTCTCAACTGTTTTAGAAAAGCTGCAAGTCACTATGAGTTGTATAGTCTTCATGAATTTCTATATGTAATTGGAAATGGCTCACCAACTTCTTGGCTAGATAATTATGTTTATTCATTTAAATATAGGTGTTTGTGTGTGTGTGTGTGTGTGTGTGTGTGTGTGTGTGTGTGTGTGTGTGTGTTTATGTATGTATACAGATAAAGCCATATATAAATAATCTTGACAATATTGGATTTTGTAAATAATCATCTTGCTCACATGTTTGGCAGGAACTTGACGAAATTCGCAAGTCTGGAATGAAAAATTTCCGCAACATCCAAGTTGATGAATCAAACATTTTGACTTGGCAAGGTCTCATTGTTCCAGTAAGTGCACTTAAACATGTTCACTAAACATCTCTGTTCATTATTTTTGGCACAGTTGATGCAGTTTATCTTTTCATCCAGCCTTTTGCTGTTAGACATGATATGTATTCTTCTGTTGAAGGACAACCCCCCATATGACAAAGGAGCATTTCGGATCGAGATAATATTTCCTGCGGAATATCCCTTTAAACCCCCCAAAATCACATTCAAAACGAAGATTTACCACCCCAACATTGATGAGAAGGGCCAGGTTTGCTTGCCTGTAATAAGCCCAGAGAACTGGAAACCAGCTACCAAAACTGACCAAGGTAATGCATGATCATTCTTTGCTCTTGTATTCATAGGATATGGTACATGAGAGGAAAATAGCGATGACAGTTAGACATTCAGAGAAGGGTTGTTATTTCGCTCACAACATTTTTTGGGAAGATGGTGTGCCTTGTTGTTGTCAGTGTTACTGAGGCAGGGCTCTATGCTAAGGTTTTCCAAGGAGCACATGTGCTCCTAAATGAAAAAAAGTAGGAGCACACAAAGAAATTTAGGAGCACAGCAGGGTTTTTTTAAGCGGAAGTAAAGCATGTCATACTCAATTGCGACCTATAGTTCCATACATTGTATTTTCCCATGTTTAACCCCATTCATGTTCAGTGATTCCAAAGCAAGGTAGCTGGTAAATTGATCAAATTACTGCATTTGTTCATATTTCAACACTTTGGTTAACCTCTTATCAATTGTTATTAGTAGCATTTTACATAGCCAGCTTTACTTAAATGTATTGTAAGATAAAGCTTGTTAGACTTAATGCAGTTAGAGTTAGACTGTATCTAACATAAGCAACACTTTTACTGTAGCTAGCTAGTGAACACTTGTATCACGTTGGTTTATAGTCTGTCACATTAGTTCTAGTTATTGGTGTTCGTTGGCATACAAAGCTAGTCTTCTCTTATTAGCCTAGTTTGTACATATGATTAGAGCTAGCAGCAATGAATTGCAGATTAAGGGGTCCCCTATCTCAGTATTCATTTGGCAGCTATTTTAGATTTAGTCTTAAGACAAAAATGCTTATTAGTTTTAGTCACATTTAGTCATAGTTATCCTTTTTAGTTTTAGTCTAGTTTTCGTTGATGAAACTCATTATAATTTAGTCTAGTTTAAGGCACATTTAAAAGTTTTATTATAGCCACTTTAAACTCCTTTCCTTCCCTCCTCAAGCCCATGGACCCCCTGTGTTGTGTCTACAACTGCATTATAGTCAAGCTTGCAGTACTTCAATTCTGGATGCAATAAGTCTCCAAGATACAGATCTCTTAGTATATGCCTACAGCTGAATTCCAATTAATTCAATGTAAATAATCATTTTAAGGCAATACTTAATTAACAGAATTATCATTCAAATATATGAGAATATCACGTCTAGATTTTGAAAATTCAAATGATGTGATGGCACAATACAACTTCTATGCCTAGCTGGCCTTAGAGTTAAATCAACCACATATCCTCCATATGAAATGCTGTGCAATCTCATAACCAACAGATTTAGCTAGATGGATAGTTTTGACAGTTGAAAGTGGTGTCAATGATAATAACAATTGCACAAATAGACAAGGATATTTATACCAATCACATATTAATTTATTTTTTTCTTGATACATTTTATGCATGGCCTGTCCTATAGTCCATACAGAAAGGAGTTAACTAGCTAGCTATTGATAGCGAGTATAACTTAGCTAGGATATGCTACTTCATAGTTAGCTAACGTTAGCTAGCTAAACATATGCAGAGGCTAACGTGAGGCTCCAATTGAAAATAACTAGCTAGCTATCCAAGCTGACACAACCTATACATTCGACTGTCCATTTGAAGTTAACTTAACGTTGGCTAATATATTCTTATAACTAGTTATCATTGACAGTTACTAGCTTGCAACTAGCTTACTAGCTGCTGTTGTGAGCTACAGAATGGGAGCTAGCAAAGCCATTTCTAGTTCTGCTTCACAATATTGCTGCCTAGTGTTTTAAGTTAACGTAAAACATAAATGTTTATAAAGTATCAGACATAAACAGGATACAACACACCAGTAACCAATTGATATTATGTGTTAATTTACCGAAAATGTCAGTAAATCGAGATGGTGCTACTGGTCCCGTCGAAAACCATTCAAACAGGTTGCCTGGAGTGGGGTTTTTGCGAGCTACTTATACCAAGTGATCGCATGTCGGCGAGAACAGAGCGTTGTAATTCTCTTTTTATATGTCTCTGGCCCATTGGTTGCGAATCGTCGCTCTCATTTGCAGGAAGTTAAGCGCGTCATTATGATATGTTCACATCGTGCAGTCGCGACCCCGTCACTTGTTTCCATGTGAAATCAATGGTACGCTTCACTTCTTGGTGCAGTATTGACAACAGCCCGTCACTCGCACACCGTGCTCGTAAATTATTTTTCAAGTTCGCACATACCTATTTTTAGGTGCAAATGTGAGTGAAATACTTGCACTGTAGAGCCCTGCGAGGTCACTGTTTGTGTGTTTTCTGAAGATGTGTTACCTTTTTCTAGACACATTTTGCCTTCACCCCTCTAAGTTTATGTTCTTTTGTTGTTGCCAGATTCTGTTGTTGTTCGGTTTCTTAAATCAGTTGACTGTCGTTCTGAGAAGCAGGGTAGCAATGCTTTCGTCTACACAGGCCCAAGAGCAGGGGCAAATTTCATACAAATATAAACATACCAAACAATGTGATGCTCAAGATGTCCAGAATTCAGATTCATATGTGAATTTCACCCTTCCAGCTGTTATTTATTTGTTTAAGGAATCCCAGGCCTTAGTGATTATGGGTTGCGTCCAGGAAGAGCTGTTAATGGTGAATAACCTGAATTTGCCTCAGATTTGTTTTTCTCTTATTCTCCACAGTGATCCAGTCTCTGATCGCACTGGTCAATGACCCCCAACCAGAACATCCCCTCAGAGCGGACCTGGCAGAGGAGTACTCTAAGGACCGTAAAAAATTCTTTAAGAACGCAGAGGAGTTTACGAAGAAACATGGCGAAAAGCGACCTATGGACTAACAATGCAGCAGTTACACTCCCCACTGTATAACACCCAACCCCACCCCAAAAAAAACCTCACGACACACCACCCTCTCTGTCCTCTCTCTCAGAATACTCAGCCATTAAGCAGCAGCACCTGGAATCCCGCCCACCCCCTAGAGGCCCCTCCCACCCCAAGAGGTTTCTGCCAATCAAAGCAGGGTCACTTCTCAGCGTTAGCTTGTTTGCAGTTTCCAACTTTATACTGATTTCTTAAATGAAATAAAGAGGGAGAAAATCGGGAGTGGAAAACCACAGGGGCGCTGTTGAAGGCTGAGGTCTTGAGGAAATGTTAAAAGGAAAAAAAGGGGGCAGTGGTGTTCCACGTTAATTAGTTATTTTGCTCAGAATAGTGTACTGCTCTCTTTCTGTCTCTGTCTCTGTCTCTCCCTCACACATACACGCACTGGGCAGAGAGCTTTGACTGTTTTTTTGAGCAGAATCCCACGGTGAGGTAATGTTAGAGTTTCTTCGTTTTCTTTCACTTTCAGGACCCACCGATCTTTTGTGAAAACCGAAATCCAGTAATTACGTTGCAAACTCCCATTGCCGTGGTTGAGTTGTTAATGGGTGTTGGAAAGGTTTCTTTTATATTTCTTTTTATTTTCAGATTGCTTTTCATTTATGTTTTGGCCTAGGTTGCACTGTACTGTGTGGAACTTTGTGTTATGTTCTCCATAACTTCAGTTTGTAAGTCAATGATTATTCAAAAATACGCAGTGTAATCACTGTTACTGATACAATGTTTAAGATAAAAAAAATGAGAAAGAAAGAAGAAAACACATTTGTGGGTGTGATCATATATACTTTAATACATTTTAGGGGTTTCCCCCCTGTGTGTCTACCCTGTTGTATACATCGCTGCTCTAGTGTGGAGTCTAACATCATGCTTGCCTTTCCTCTAAGTGTAGTCAGCTAAGAGGGAACAATTATTTCAATATAAAAAGATTACATGGATAAAAAGGGACAGAGGTTTTCTCGTACTGCTGAATCTTAAGTCTTACCATGCCTGTTCCTGCTTAGCGTTGGTCTTTAGTCACCTATGTATAGATACATTTCAAAATCTAGGAAATACATCCATCAAACACTTCCAGAACACTTTGCATAATTTGGAGTTCATACTAGGTCATTTTGCCTGATTCATATTAACATTAGTAATTAAATGTTCAGATGCCAGTTTGTGCAGCCCTGAATCTTAAAATGTTATGAATGTTACCTTGAACTGGGGGGGTGAATGAATGAATCAGTCAAGTAAGTGGGAAAAAGAAGTTAAATTCATGGTTACATGTCTATTATCAGAGATAATCTGCAGTAGCCTTAATTTTAGTCCCAGCGCAGCGCACAGTATACCACAAAAGGATTGAGGAATGGTATTTCTTTCATTATGACCAGATTTCCACATGAGTCAACATGAAGAAATCCTCAGCCAGCAGTCTAAAAAAAAAATGGCCTTCAACTTTTCACTGCATGTCATTACAAAACCGAAATCTTCATCACACTAACCCATTTGTGACCAGTACATGACCCCTAAATACTCCATCCATATTTAAAAGGGAGGAAGTGCCCATCTTGTTTGGCTGGGTCAAGAATTAGAAGAAGGCAATTGTAGAAATGATACTAGCTCCTGATTGGCTACGTCACCCATATGCTGTACGTACATGTCATACGATGAGAGGGATAAAGTCCTTTACATTTTAGCCTCAAATAACCTCAAGCGGTCTCCCCCTCTGTCTTAGCTGTCCTGTGCTCAGAAGTGCAGTGTGGTTCATTCTTAGATTCAAACAGCAATATTACCTCAATCTGCTGGTCAGCACAGACCAAAAACTGCCTCCTCTAGCTATGTGCATTGCGTGTGACCATGGACGTCAGTCAGTCAGCAAAAGGGAAAGATCAAAACTCCCAGGGAACAAATGGTCGAAATAATAAAATTACTCATATCAGACGCGGGTCTTTGAGTCTGTCTGTGCCACTTTGCACCTCTGAGGTTTCTTCTACTTGCCTCCATTGAGGGAGCTCTGTGTTACGCTCCAACAACCTCTACACCATCTTAGATCAGTATTTTCGGACGGCTGGTTCATCTCTTCAACAAAGCCTTCAGTGCACTAGTGGTATAAAAAACTTTCATCTCACTATGGTTGTTGCTGTGGTAAAACAACTATGCAAAGAACCCATACAAAAATATTTTTCTGAAGAGCCTACCAGGCAATCCATGAATACAACACAGACACACTGAGAGTCAGTAAAAGGTAATTTTTTTTTTCTAAAAAAAAAAACCCAGCACAAAAACATTAGCTGGTTTGCTGGTGTTACAAGCTTGTTTTGCGGTAAATATTTTTTTAGGCTGAGAGAACAGTTGTGAATATTACATCACTTGTGTTGCCTGTTGTGGTTCTTCGCAAAGACATCCTGGTCTGAGGGCGTTCCCCTTTATTACTGAGTACAGACCAGGAACAAACAAGCAACAAAAGGCCAACAAAAACACAAACGCCCTCATTTCAAGGCTGAAGACTGACATTTTAAATGCAATGTCCTGGTTTCAGTTTCATTTCAAATCTGTGTGCTTGAGTTCAGAGCCATAACAAGATAATCATGATGCTGTACTAGCATGATAACATTCAGTTATGATGTGCAGTCTATGGCTCCTTCAGATTTCCTGCAAGAATTCGAGAGCAGCTGATTGCACTGATAAATGCCATGCCAGAACCTAATGAGGGTTTTGTAACAGAACCATGTGGGAAAATCTCACTTTTGTAGGGCTTAAAAATGTCTGCTTATCCTGCCTATGCCACAAGGTGGCAGAGTTCACTCTCAAGAAAAGCGTGAGGAAGAGGCTTTAGCTGCTTATTTGCATCAGGTAAGGAGCAAATGTAAGAACTAATGTAAACAAAATATTATCATTAGTGATGTGAAGTATGATGTTAACACAGACCACACCTCGTACTTACGCTTTTATTGACTAATCCAATAACTTGTCCATGAATGCACACACGCACACACACACACACACACACACACACACACACACACACACACACACACACACACCTTCCCTAGTCCCTTGTTCATGAACGCACCGAAAGAGTGACCCTTTGATCCTCTGGATTTATGTCTGGTAAGTACATTTTTGCCAGTCCACGGATCTGTTTCAGTTAACTGTATGGCTGAGCCTCGTCCCTGCATGTGGATATTCACAGAAGGTTCACTGAAGAAGTCTTCGGATACATTTGTCTACAGCCCCTTTAAACTGTAAAATGACCATGTATGATGTTCACGATTTGACGTTCAAGGATTGATGGTAATGGTATTGTTTATAGAAACATCTGCAATTCTGTGGTTAACCGGAGGAAAACAGACATCTTTATAATGATTGTATGACCTTCAAGGCCATTTCTGCATTATGGAAATATAGGGCAAAGACAGGATAGAGCCAAGTCCCTATCTGAAGTGTGAAGAAATTGTAAAAGTAAATGGCTGAACAGGGTGGGTCTTAAAGCAGCAGTAAGAGTTTCGGTTCAACAGTACTGAAGTATATTACTGTACATGATAGGGGACAGTGTTACATTTTCACATTTCTGACCAGTACCAGAGAACCAGATGCGTAGCCTGGGAAAAGTGGGAAGGACAGGTGTGATTATCTGTCCTTCACATGACCATCTAAAGGAAGGTTGTACCAAAACTAGCTGTCCATAAACGTACACCTTAAAAATGGTAAAATCCTCTATACCGTACCCTAAGAAGTGGAGTGGCAATGCTATGTAATGATGTGGAGGGGTATAGCATAGACCTACTGCCATGCTATTTTACACCTAATTGTCAGGTGGTTCTCTCACGCCAGGGGAAGAGTTCCAAGGGCTCTAAATATAACCAGCCCGGTTTTGGTTTCAGGTGATCGATGAGCAAACTGCAAACACTCACTCACACACACTCAGTGCCAATGTTTCTACCACTGTCCTGCCCAAGTCAGCCCCAGGCTGTGTTAGACTCTCACCAACCAAATCTCTCCAACCCTCTCCACTCTTAAGTATACAGAGTATAAGATTAGCATTATTAGTTACACGTCACAAATAAGCTTATAAGAATAATAATTAAATTAGCACCACAAACACTAAGCTGTCCGCTAATCACAGCTAGTGGAAGACAGTTGGAGTGAAATGAGGAGACCAGTTATTTATTCTTCTTTACCACACACTTTATTAGTTAGATTTACTGGTAATCTGACTTATGGTAATTTAAGGGTTATCACCCAACTCAAGGGTTATCACCCAACGAGCCCACTTCTTCACCATGCTGTAAGAAGGGGCACCCTCCCCTAGTGTTGCCACCATGTCCTCGTGGACCTCTTTGGATGATAAGCCCTTGAGACTGAGGTAGCAGATGACTACCCCAAGGCTAATGTCTATTATCTCAGACTCAGCACTGACTTTCAATTTTCAATGATCTGAATCAGAAATACCACCAAACGTAATAAACTTTCTGCATGGTCAGTCAACGAGTTTAACTGCATGTGCAAGTAGCTACAGTATAACTCATCTCCTTCTAGCTTAGGCCACAAGTGTATGAGTCACCCCTTGTAGAAGTGGGCCCGCATCCTGGCCCTGGTCATTCATTCCCCTTCTCTTATGGCTTTGATGATTTCTCCTGCATTAAACGTATCATGGGCTGTCGAGGGACTGAGCTGCAGCTTGATGGCTGTTGCCAAGGCTTTAGGCACTAAGAAGCTGGCACAGGGAATGTCATGTGTTCCTAAAACCCAGGGGCGGGGGGTGGGGGGCTAAGCCCAGATCAGCGTAACAGACGCATTACCAGCAAGGGCAGTGGAGTAGTAAGATTCGATTCTGTTATCTTCAAGCAGTCCCGCAAGCAACAAAAGCTACTGTGCCCCCTATGGAGAAGAATCCCCATTAATGTAAGGCACAGTAATGATATACTTGTTTATGTTTGTCAAGCTTAACTCAAGAGAAAGATGACACGTGGGCTTTTTTTTACAGGTTTATTTATTTAATTGTTGTTTTTGTACATATAAGACCTTCTGTGTCGTGGTGGTTGAAGGAGAGCTTTTGTCTCCAAACGGTGCTGGGCCCACACTACCCCTCAGGCTCAGGCAATGCCACATTACTTCTTGAACTGAGCAACGGGAGCCGGCACTTTGAAGTCCTGGCCTTTTTCCAACTTTTTCTCGCACTCGATCAGGAAATTGACGCCGTCGATTAGTGTCTGAACCAGCTCGACCTGTTCAAGGCACAAACAAAGGTTGATTAAAAATCAGAGGGAGACCCTTCTGTAGGCTTGAGCATCAAGTGCTGTTATTAAAGGTCAAGTCATGGTAGTTATAGCAATTGCTGACCTCTAAAGGGGTTGGTGGAGAGACTGAAATTGTGGTTAGTAAGGCCATAATATGTTCAGATAGTGTGTGTGTGTGTGTGTGTGTGTGTGTGTGTGTGTGTGTGTGTGTGTGTGTGTGTGTGTGTGTGTGTGTGTGTGTGTGTGTGTCTGTGTGTGTGTGTGTGTGTGTGTGTGTGTGTGTGTGTGTGTGTGTGTGCGTGTACTTTCAGGCAGCCCCTCACCTCAGATTTTCCCAGACGGTCATTGTTTGAGATGTCAAAGGTGTCACCCGTGGCAGCTGTGTCCACGCCACCAGTGCCGCGTTTCTGCAGACGCATGTTATTCAGGATCTTGCCAAAGCGGGCATCCTGGTGGAGGAAACAAACATACAAACCAACAATAACAGATCAGCTTAGTACACATCAAATCACTTAACCTCATTTTCAGGGACAGGAATTGAACAAACAGATATACGTATATATATAACTCAGTGTGCTGATCCACATAAAACAATACCCTTTGCTCAGAATTGATTTTGTAAACATTTAACAGCCTGTTGAACATAATAATATAAAATATTTCATAAAATACTTTTGGAACATTCCCTCCTATGGTCAGGTAACTGTGTGGGTCAAGCATGGCCTGTTCTCACCTGGCTAAGTTTGGGCAGTTTGACGTGGACTCCGGCTCTCAGGCCTGTGCCCAGGTTGGAGGGGCAGGTGAGGATGTAGCCCAGGCGCTCGTTCCACATGAACTCCCAGCCACGCTCCTGGATTAGATGCTCCACCTTAAGTGTCACAGCGATAGACAGAATTAACAAACACACTCTATAACTCACTCTCTTCCTTGCATACTCACTTAGTCACTCACTCATATACTGGGATGGACTCATAGTTCACTCACTTGCTCACTCACAGTGATAGAGGACAGTATTAGCTTATTTCTGCATAATTTGAGGATATTCAGTTGTGCTTCACAAGTAACTACACCACATGGTTCAAAATCCATTACAGCACAGGGATATGATTGGGCAGGTACAGAATGGAAGAGCAGGAATTGGGCTAGGTGACAGTTGGAAAATAGAGTAAGGCTACGTTGCCAATGAGGAGGCAGATGGTAACCAGCTTGGTTTGCAAACCAGAAAAAGAAACTAGACAATAAGGAGCAGCTCAGGTGTGGAAAGGGCAATGGATGAACTGGCATAATGTTGAGAAGAGGAAAAATGTAACTGCATGAAATTCATTGTTACGGCAACTCATGATGTCCTCCCAACTCCACAGGGCCTCAGTGAGTGGGTGGGTGAAGACGGAAGCTGCAGGTTGTGTTTGGGTGTTGGCTCATATTCTGTCTGGTTGTAAAACTAGCTTGACCCAGGGTCGCTACACATGGGGAAGTTAAATCATTGCCGTGGTTGTTTGAGAATAGACGAGTAGAGGTGAACTCTTACCAGTTAGTGACAGTACCAGTACAATTCCTTTTGAGGGAGAAAAGTGGACACCATGCATGTACAAACAGTACTGGCAAAGTAAAGGGTTTGAGGATTGCTAGCTGATAGGTGCTGGTTGATAATTATGCAAGCAACCCCAAAGTCATAGGTACACAGAAACATGTTCCGTTACATTGTAAAATTGTTCTACTGATTGGAAGTGCAACCCAACTCCTGACCCTTTCATGCTTTTCACTGACATAATAAGGGTATTCCATGCTACTGTTCCCCAAGACTAGGACATACACTTAACATATTACAGAACTATTAGGATGTCTTAGAGAACATTGGGAAATTTAGTGGTAATGTGATGAACAACTGCTAGATGAAAGACGGAGGGTGGGAATTCCCCTTTCGTTCCTCTATAAAAAGGCATTCATTGGGTTTCCAGAGGTGGCTAAACTTATGGGCTGAACATTTCAAAATGCCTCCCACATCACCTGTTTCAGCCCACGGCAGAACCTCTCGAACACTCTGGTCATGTTGCCTCCCTTCTCCATGGAGATGACGCGAGTGTGGTCCTCCTCATTGATCCAGATGAGGAAAGTCTTCTCATTGTTGTGCCTAAAGGTCAGAAAGGTCACAGAGCGATGGTGAGGAGAGGAAGGACATATGTGCAATGAAACTGTGAGTAGTGGCGAGGCACTTTTTGGATTTTTATAGGAATTTTCAAACACAGAGACAATGCACAGAGCAAAAAGCAGTGAAAAAGCAAGATTTTATAGGTATACAAGTATACAGCTATATAAAAACAAGAGTTTTCAAAGGGACCAAAGTGAGAGTACCCCTTATATTTTCCTAGTGTTTATTCAGCTGTGGGTGAACACAGCTAAATGCTCTATCACCATCTGCCTCAGGAATATACTGTATTGAATATGCAGGTCAGAAATTCAATTCTAACTGTCTTGCCTTCCATACAACACTCAACATAGGCAATTTCCCAGGTCTTTTGGCTTTCACAGCTACATGTATAACTGGATGGTTTTAACACATCAGAATCAGAATTGTATTCAGAGTGCCACTGAGCAGTTTAAACTGACTTTGCAATGCCAAATCATCATACTACCTCATACAAGCAATGTGTACAGCCTGCCAGGTGTAATTTGTGTGAGCAAAAGCATGTAATTAAGATTATCCATGTAATTAGTACTGTCAGATGTTTGTCCTTAAAGCAGTAAGCCATGTAATCTGGCTTAATTAAATTGTATCCTTCAGTGTTTCAGTTGATCTCCCCTTTGATTTGTAGTCCGTACTTTTATTTTAGATCAATGCAGAACCACGTTTGAAAGCAGAACAGCGTACATGCAGATGCACAGGCAGAAAAATGGCCATTCGATCATGCAGGAGTCTAGTGTCCCTACCAGATACCCCTGGCATCAGGCCAGTCACGGGCCATCCCTGCGCACGTCAGCAAAGGGGACACTGGTTTGTCGAAGAGGAAGTGGTCCTACAAGGCCAGGTAGGAGGAGGAGGAGGAAAGGAGATGGAGGAGGAAGATTATGGGGAAGAGGAGTTGGTGTAGTTCTAGGAAAGTTCTAGTAGCTCAGTCCACATTTAGCATATTTAAGGAAGTATGGTTTATTTAAGGAAATACTAAACAGGTCATGGTGTTATTATAAGATATGAAAAAGTTTAGTATTTTAGATAGCACATTATTTACAGGCTTTGGGAAGGTGATTGATTTGTCTCAAGAACTGAAATGGTATTTGTTCAGCATCAATAAAAGTTGAAAGGGTTTATGAACTTCATCAGTGAATCATAATAAAATGCTTTAGATTCTTCAGAGAATAGAGAACGTCACGGAATGTACGGACTGTGGAGCATATAGGTTAGAAAGGTAGAACTACATTAGGCTAACAAATTAACTCATTCGTTAGAATCACTACTTCTAGATGTTGACAGCCAAGAATACACCAGAAAAGGGGGATGCAGGATTGGAAAAAGTTATGGATAAATAAGGAAGGCGGTGGACCATTGTGTGGAAACTACACTAGACTCATTCTTGGGCTCTAACTCCTTAGGGTCTTTCTGGCACTTCGTCTTACCAGATCCCACGAGCATCAGGCCAGTCTCTGGCCATTCCAGCTGCAGTCAGCAGCGGAGACACCGGCTTATCAAACAGGAAGTGCTCCTGAGGCACGGCAGCATGTGATGAGCAGGACAGAGTGATTGCATGAGGTGTGGATATGTGTGAAGACATTCACAACAAGGCACCCCTCCGATTCTAAACTCTGACAGCAAGTATGTCCCCACTTTGTAGCCATCATTTACATATTTCCTGATGTACATAACACTCCCCCAACCGCCTTTGAAATACATCAGAGAAAGGGGGGAAATTATAGACTGAGGATGTTTTGGAACAAAAGCATACAGATTAGATATTCCATTGTGTGTTGGAGAATGGAGCCTGTAAAAATATGCAGTGTGGTATAAATACATATATACACACTGTATGGGCCAGTAGTCTTGATGCTGGTCTTGACTGAACCAGGGTCAGATCAGAAATGGATAGCTCATCGGAGGCTCCACATTTAAGTCATCTTCTCTTAATTACTCAGCCGATGCGATAACTGACCTAGAACTGCCGGTGAGCTACTCACGTCAATAAGCTGCTGCTGCTCCTGGTCTGTCATGTCGCCCAGGCCGTAATAGCGCCCTGCCAGGTCCCCCTTGAGGCCGGCCAGGGCTGTGACCACCACGCGCTCTACCTCTCGACGCTCGGCGCGCGAGCATGCAGGGGGAAGGCTGAGGCCACGGATGCTGCGTCCAGTACGCACACGAGAAGAGAGCACGTACTTATTGTCGAACACGCCGTTGGTGATCTGCAGTGGCAGAGAGAGGGATATGAAAGAGAAGAACAGAGCGAAGGTGAGATGAGATGAGAATGCAGGAGAGGGTGAGAGAATTAGAGAGAAGATAAATGTATGAGAGAACAAAAGTTGATGACAGAAGTGAATCCAATATAGTGTTCAGTTTTGTCAGAAATGAAAATTTCTACAATAATGACCGGAAGTTCTAAGATACATACATAGCCTACACACTGAACCACGCTTTCTCATTCAGGAATAACATTGCTGTTTTTTGTCCATTTGTATGCTACTTTTCTACCCTTGGTCTGACTAGGAAATGTGGAAACAGGCACCTTGCTGGAATCCAGATCGGTGGGGTGCTTCATGGTATGGGGGTCATAGCCGTTGTGTCTGTCCAAAATGACTGGGTCGAAAATTTCTGCAAACACCTGAGGAAACAGACGCAGGAAAAACACTGATGAGGGGCAGGGACTGATGCTCACCCTTCTGAAAGTTCTGTAAACCACTGGAATGTGCAGTAGCTATCACAGATAGCAAATAACAGTGGAACGAATCACACCATTGAACTGCCACCTGGGATGCTAATTTTTTTTTAAAACCTTGTGCTTGCACTGTGAAATGAATTTGCTTTGTTGTATCATTACTCTGATGTTATGTATTGTACTTTAATCCCACAATGTTCCTAAAAGCTTTTCTCTGTACCTCATAGCTTTCCTCATCTCCTGCTACCATGCCAACGGTCTTGATGAAGGGATGTCCAGGGTTGTCCACCCCGGTCTGGATGCACTGGTCCAGGGTCCAGTTGCGGGGGGTGCTTTTGTCCCTCAGCTTGCCATAGATGGCTGGGGTAAGGGCAGTAGCCATGCAGTTATTGTGCTTGCGGAGGTCTGGGAAGTCGGAACTTCAGGGGAATCACCAAACGTAAACAAATCATGAATTGTTATGGGCAGTCGAAAGTGGCTGCTTTTAGATATAGTCTTCATTGAAAGAACTGTGCTGATTATAATATTCAGTATGTAATATAATGTACAGACATTACCACGAAACATCATCCAAAGTAAGGTTAAATATATATGGTTATTATGTTTATATGATATTAATACAGATAAGCCTATTTACTTATAAAACAAACAGAAGGCTCTTTGACCTTTGGGGGATAAGTCAATCAGCTATCAGCTGGGAAGAAGGGTTATTAGATCTATTTCCATTGGGGCAGAAGAAGAGGGGAGTCCCAGGTCACTGGGGGCTTAAAAAACTCTATCTCTCTGTCTCTCTGTCTCTCTCTCTCACTCTCTCTGGGGGCTTAAGAAACTCTCTCTCTCTCTCTCTCTCTCTCTCTCTTTCTTTCTGTCTCTTTCTCTCTACCTGAACTGGAGGCTTATGGGTGTGCTGCTGGTCTGATCCCATCTTTGCTGATCTTTTGTCAGCTTGCTGTGGGAGTATGGTAGGGGTCACAGGAGGTCACTGGCATCACGTAGTCTAAGCTCCTTAGGTTTCCACCTCCCGCCTCTCTTCACCTTTGACTCAGTTACACTGCAGCAAACCAGTGCCTGATGACCAGCACCACTAGAGAGGGTATCAAATTAATCTGGCACCTTCTCTCTCCCTCTCTTTCTTTCTCTCTCTCTCTTCACTCTTTCTCTGCTACTGCTTAACTCAGTACAGGTTTATTCGCATGCAAAGGGGGTGGCTGTCTATACTCTGTGTACAAGTAATTCACCTCAACAACAGTACGAGGTAAGAAACACAAGTATGAATGGGAGTGTTCATCTGTGCACATTCATTCATGCAAGTAAAGGTGTGTCTGTGTGTGTGTGTGTGCACATGAGTAGTTATGGGTACAAATGTGTGTTGTGTTTGCATTCACCTCGGTGGGTAAAGCATCGTCCTTTCCTTGGCAGATACGGCTGCGTTGTCGCTCAGCATGTATCCAGTTGCCACGGTGCCAGCACCCAGACTGGCCAGCAACACCGCTGTGTTGCGACCGCTCAGCATCTTGGTGAAGGACGCCATGGTTATAAGTCACAGGGGTTTCAACTGAAAATACCAGAGAGAGGACATGTCAATAAAAACATTATTTACAATCATTCCCTTAACAGATACTTTAATCAGAAGGTACAATACAAGTAGAATGTGTGAGCTCTTAGAAGAGAATCCATGGTCATGTGTTGCAGTTACAGAAAAGATCTGTATCACATGACGGGACAAGAATCCTTCCATTTTGTCCCACTAAAAAGACGTGGCAGCCTTGGATGAGCAGTCAGTGGAGAGAGTTTATATTCTGTATTCTTTTATCTTGCTCTAGAAGACCCACAGCATTACTCTTGCATGCTCTTATTCCCTAAAAGAGAGCTTCTTTAGTCAGATGACTGTTTAACTGCATGCCACGGGAGATTTGCTGTAATGCTGTGACAGGTGTCATCTCAAGTCAGCAGGACATCACCTGACCTCGTTTCAAATGGATCAGCAGCTCCATAAGTGATTTTTCAGACAGTAACCTGTTGAACAGTAAACTGCCTACCTGCTCTGAAACTCGTTTTATGTCAGCCTTTGGGATGTCTGTTTGATCTATGAGTGATGCTGTAAATACAGCAAATGATAAATGTGAAAGGTTGGAGTGCCATTGAAGGGTAAGCTCTCAGTTAAGCCCCTCTGTCCTATTCGACCTCTACATAAAGACTGTCGGTGGTCAGTTACCTTTGGTTATATTCCCCAGGACAAGACTAGGAATCACTATGTGTGAAAAAGAATCACCTAAAAAAGTGGACCACATTTACAAGTTATCCCTAGATGTACTTGTAGCTCTCTCTCTCTCTCTCTCTCTTTCCAGGAGAACCTTTCCATTTTATTTGACTCCTCATTTGCCCCTCTCCCCTTTTGAAGTTCCAGTTATGTGCTGTGGAGCTGACCGATTGCCAGAACACTGGAGTCACACACTGTAACTAGACACCTGACTACTAAATTAAGGCTGGGGACGCAAGTCACTGATGGCTTAAAAGCGGCCCCCACTCCTCCCCACATCCCCCTTCACAGTTCACTCTGTTGCCCCCCCACGCTTCCCTCCCCACCTTTAGTTCTCCTGCCCTGCCTTGACATTCTGAAGCGGGTCACGCGCGCAGGATGAGGAGAGCCGCTAGCCAAATCACAGGGTGGGAAGTAAGTGAGTGAGCGTGGAAACGAGCCGACAGCCTCAGCGCTTACAGATTCAGTGGAAGCGCCTGGAAACCCGGATGACGGATGACATGAGTGAACAGGTGGTCTGTCCTGCACTTTGCCCTGATCTGAGGTCTAGCTTTGGGTGCACTTGTCCTTGGATTACTGGGTCTCTTAGGGATTACACCATAACATTGGATGTGAAGCAGGAAAAGGAGGAATAATGGGTGTTTCAGCTTGGTCAAGATCATTAGAGGAAACATATAGAAATGAGAAATTACTATTAGCATTTCTTTTCCTTAAGATATTCACACTTTAGTTGCCACACACAAAGCTGTCATTTCAATGTAGGGGTTCTGCTAACATAGCAAGGACAAATAAACATGACTGACATTAAGTCCAAAGGTAATACTTTAAAGAAAAAATACTTCCTATGCAAAAGAGCTGAGCTGAGATCTTAGATTTTAGCATGACCTTTAAATTAGAGATAGTCCGACCATTAAAACGTACATACTGTAAGTTATTTGCAATGAAAGCCATTCTGACATTTCAAAGTCACCCACACCGTCACGGGTGCTAAAAGCATTATAGACTACAAATTGCACATGGTTACAGCATAACAATTGTCAGAGATGTTAGACAGAGCTGAGGACTCAAATTGCCTAATTAGGAATGAGATAGAGGAATTACAAAAAAGATATCCCAGTCAGTCAGTCAGTTTGTGACCAAGTCAAAAGAGTATAGGGTGTAGTGAGACCTAAGCTGTGCGAGTGATTCCTACCTGTCAAGACGATGCTGTCTCCCTGCTGTGACTCACTCCTAAAACCCGCTGGGCTTGAGGATCCCCAAAGCTCCGCCCCCTCCATCGGATTAATGCTGGCCATGCTGACCAATCAGCTTGATTTGAAGTATCAGCTACCCAGATTCAGTCTGGCCATCCACCCCCCACCCCACACCCACACAGTGGCCTTCTTGACCCCCCCCCCCCCCCTCCTCTCTATGATCCAACGCCTGATCCAGCAGCACAGGCCTCGCGACTAGCCTCACCTCAACTTATATTCACAAGTGTCATCACAGTACAGTGCCTCTCAAAACATGCATGGAAAATATACAAAGACACAACAAGAATGCAATTCGACAAAATGCAGGCACTTGCACATTGTACAACAGCACTGAAGATTGTCAAAGTTGCTGGATTGTCTCCTGGTTGCTGACTTAGCGAACATCAGTGTAAGCACATAGCTTTTGAATCAAGTAACAATAATTCATTTGTGAGTGTGTGCACCCTGAATAAATCTTCCAAATGACTAACAATGAGGTACATGATACACACGGCATGGAAATAAGGCAATCAAACAGGAAATGAAAGAGAAGACAAATACTTTTATTTCACACTGAAAATAAATGTTGATCCCTCCAAGGTGCCATTCCTTTATTACTACTGCGGTATAGAAGAATGTATAAAAGCAGACTCCCACCTAGGAAGTGGATGTGGCAGGAGCCTCTGCATGCAGGCTATGGTTGTGGGGGAGAGAGCAGAGAAACAGTGCAAGATTGGCTGAAGTCCCCTAACCAATGACCATTAAGTACCATCATCATAACACTGGCAGCAGTCCACGCGAACATGAATACATAAACAAGGTTATGAATATAATGTCCTACTGAATCAATGCAACACAGTCAAACAAATCTCTAACTTAGTAATATAAATTATTAATTAAATACTTATTACAATGAAAAAAAATGCCATAACAAACCATGTCAGAAATACACACAGAAATGAAACTACAAACTATAACTTTACAGTGCTTTTTAAAGACACGTGGCCACTCCTTCCCAATATCAACCATGCAATATTAGTCTTCAACCATGCATTATTAGTCTTCAACCATGCAATATTAGTCTACAACAAAATCCCATTCAGCTCATAGGTTTTGGCTGCATCAGAGACTCACTGCCTCACACGTTCTCATTAAACCAAAGTCATTAACAAAAACAGGTGATTCATCCAGAGATTGTAACAAGTATTATTCAAAACATTAAATAAAAATGACTTCAATTCATGTGTTTTTCAACCATTAGCAGCATTTTGCCCGTTTAAGAAGGAGTTTATGAAGTATAAAGCATCTATATTTACAAAGTTTATACAGTCATCACAGCTACTAACACACACATAAATAACTGAAAACTCAAACAGGTGCTTTATATGCGCTACTGCTAAAGGAAGAGAACATGAATCAAACAGGTGTCATCAACAGCCTGTAGCAATGGCATAAAGGCCTGAACACACAGACACAGACTTTAATGTGGAGGAGGACATTGGGCCAAACAAAACTTCTTGGGAGTAAGCAACTGCAGGAATGCTGGGCAAAGTGTAGCGTGCTTTTCTTACTCATGAAAGTCAATCAGTAGGTGCAACATGCCCTCTCGTCTCAGAAGAAGAACACATATTTATGCCCCGACGTAACAATGCAGAGCTCTACTGTTGGTTTTAATGGGAAATTGTTTACAAAAGTCTCTTCAGTGCTTGCCTTTTTTTTAATGGTCTGGCATGTCTAAGATATACAGGTAAACAGTCTTGAAATGTAGGAAAATTGTGGTTTGATCCAAGGATGTGTCAAAAAGGATTGTTGTTTTCTAAAAACTCTGAGAAATACTCTGTGAAACGTCAGCACTCCACCATATTGTACATGATATTGGATGCCCTTCTTTGCCATACAAACATGAGATTGTGTTTTAACCACACGTATCAACCAGTAGAGGGAGCTCTTTTATACAGACCCAGTCCTTTGAGGACTACAGCGGTCGGCACCATTGTACCCAAAGGAAGCTCATTGAGGCCAGTGTTTTCTAAAGCATAAGCTTGCACATGCTAGTTTTGTGACAAAGTACAGCTTTAAAAACTTACATTTTACACTGAAATCATATTTTTAATGTCCAATATTGTATAAAACCTTCTTCCAAATGTTATCTACAAGATTCTTCAGACTGTACATACAATATTTACAAAAGGCACTTACTGACCTGAGTCCTTCACCATTCAATGGCAATAATTTGATTTGGTCAAATCCTTTTAGAACGGATGGAAGTGATCCAAATGTTGGTGAACAACTACTAGAAGAGCTGATTTATAAGCAATCCCTGAGGATAGCTGTGCATGGCTTTACAGATTTGTCCATCTTCAGGATGGCCAGACTGGTCCCTTCCATAGATGTTATCCTGTGTTTCCAGAGGAGCAAAACACCTTCTACTTTATGTGTTGTTGTTGTTTGTTTACAAGTCTTTTCTTGTAAACAAGGTGACATCTGTTGTGTGATTTCATGAAGGCGTCCTGGGTTCAATCTTCAGGGAAAGTTCATAGAGGGTGTCTTCGTCCATCACCAGGGTCTTGTCCAGCAGGAACTGCGTGACCTGAAATAGAGACCACAAGCGGTCCATCGGTCGAATTGGCAATTCTACTGCAACGTAAACCTTCTTCTGGTCCATTTCACTAGAACAAACACGTTCCACACATCAATCCATCAACAAACAATTAAATATATGTCATTGCCACATTACCTTTGGTTGATGCTCTATCCTATAAGGTGTCTGCTGAAACTGCCGGATCTCTCGTATGATGTGGGATATCTACGGGATTGGTCACAGGGCAGTTGTGTATTCAGAAAACAACACATCTCCAAACAGACATGACACTTTGACCATAGTTAATTTCCCCCACAGCAACATCTATATTGTAGAATGGGCTTATTACCATCATGGACAACTAAAACAAAAAGCAAATAAGTACACTTTTGTCCAAAAAGACGGTTCAGGTTTGTAAAAGGTTGGGGTCCTGAAATAAATGGGACAGAATAATTAACCCCTAGTCTACTAAAAGTCAGTAAGGCTGTGATAGAGGAGGGAATGAGATGCCAGAGGTCATATTTCTAAAAGGAAAAGGGAGACAGAGAGATATCCTGAACATTGTCAAGAAAATACAAATGCCTCTTTACCATCCTCATTTTGGAGAAGTTCACCAGGCCCTCCTCTGTGAAGTTGGGCGTGCCTTCTTCAATGAAAGCCAGGTCTGTGAGGTACATGCCAAGGTAGGGCACAGAGGGAGGGTTGCAGCTGTGGGAGCAACACACGTGTGACAATCAGACACCAAAGACAGACGCCAACATACGCACTGTTAAATGTGTGGTGGAGCCAGCGCCTCAGCTTACTTTTTCAGAGTCTCTCTAAGATTCTTAAACCTGCCCTCAGACGACACGGTCTTCTGTAGCCTGTCCATGAGAGCCTTGGTCTGTGAGAAAGACAGCAGAGAACAGCCTAGTCACACACAAAACTCCTGTAATCTAGTATAGTGTAGTATTGTATACAAACCCGATTCCAAAAAAGTTGGGACACAGTACAAATTGTGAATAAAAACAGAATACAATGATGTGGAAGTTTCAAATTTCAGTATTTTATTCAGAATACAACATAGATGACATATCAAATGTTTGAACTAAGAAAATGTATCATTTTAAGGGAAAAATAAGTTGATTTCAAATGTCATGGCATCAACACATCTCAAAAAAGTTGGGACAAGGCCATGTTTACCACTGTGTGGCATCCCCTCTTCTTTTTATAACTGTCTGCAGACGTCTGGGAACTGAGGAGACAAGTTGCTCAAGTTTAGGAATAGGAATGTTGTCCCATTCTTGTCTAATACAGGCTTCTAGTTGCTCAACTTAGCTGTCTTAGGTCTTCTTTGTCGCATCTTCCTCTTTATGATGCGCCAAATGTTTTCTATGGGTGAAAGATCTGGACTGCAGGCTGGCCATTTCAGTGCCCGGATCCTTCTTCTACGCAGCCATGATGTTGTAATTGATGCAGTATGTGGTCTGGCATTGTCTTGTTGGAAAATGCAAGGTCTTCCCTGAAAGAGACGACATCTGGATGGGAGCATGTGTTGTTCTAGAACTTGGACATACCTTTCAGCATTGATGGTGCCTTTCCAGATGTGTAAACTGCCCATGCCACACGCACTCATGGAACCCCATACCATCAGAGATGCAGGCTTCTGAACTGAGCGCTGATAACAACTTGGGTTGTCCTTGTCCTCTTTAGTCCGGATGACATGGCGTCCCAGTTTTCCAAAAAGAACTTCAAATTTGGATTAGTCTGACCACAGAACAGTTTTCCACTTTGCCACAGTCCATTTTAAATGAGCCTTGGCCCAGAGAACACGCCTGCGCTTCTGGATCATGTTTAGATATGGCTTCTTTTTTGATCTATAGAGTTTCAGCTGGCAACGGCGAATGGAACGGTGGATTGTGTTCACTGACAATGTTTTCTGGAAGTATTCCTGAGCCCATTTCGTGATTTCCATTAAAGTAGCATTCCTGTTTGTGATGCAGTGGCGTCTAAGGGCCCGAAGATCACGGGCATCCAGTATGGTTTTCCGGCCTTGACCCTTACGCACAGAGATTGTTCCAGATTCTCTGAATGTTTGGATGATATTATGCACTGTAGATGATGGTAACTTCAAACTCTTTGCTATTTTTCTCTGAGAAACTCCTTTCTGATATTGATCCACTATTTTTTGCCGCAGCATTGGGGGAATTGGTGATCCTCTGCCCATCTTGACTTCTGAGAGACATTGACACTCTGAGAGGCTCTTTATACCCAATTATGTTGCCAATTGACCTAACAAGTTGTAAATTGGTCCCCCAGCTGTTCCTTATATGTGCATTTAACTTTTCCAGCCTCTTATCTTTACCTGTCCCAACTTTTTTGGAATATGTAGCTCTCATGAAATCCCAAATGAGCCAATAATTGGCATGACATTTCAAAATGTCTCACTTTCAACAATTGACATGTTATCTATATTCTATTGTGAATACAATAGAATTTTATGAGATTTGTAAATTATTGCATTCCTTTTTTATTCACAATCTGTACAGTGTCCCAACTTTTTTGGAATCGGGTTTGTAGTATTTCTCTAGCCTAAAGATCTGCATTCATATGATGCCCAGCTTGTTGAATGAGTAACTGATGGGTATACACACACACATACACACACACACACACACACACACACACACACACACACACACACACACACACACACACACACACACACACACACACACACACACACAGAGAGAGACATCTGAACAACCTTAAATCTCTGAGTGAGAAATTATGACATGTATGTATACGCAGTACAGGAGAGTTCTATTACAACCACAGCCACACAGTCACCCACCTGCTTGCACACTTTGGTCCATGTCTTCTTCAGCCTGTAGATGGCGCTGCGGTTCAGAGCAGAGGTGATCTCGAGGACGCCGTTGTAGTTGTTCAGGCAGCGGCAAATGTCAGCCACAGCGAGCCACTTCTCTATGGAGCTGGCCCTGGAGCCCACATCAGTGTGGGTCATGATCTGAGATGCCACCAGGTTACTCATCTTACAGGAGAGAGAAGAAGAAACACAGAAACAGAGGGAGATATAAGTCACGTGCTAAATAAAGATGTTTTAATTAAATGGTGCTCTAACACCAAAGTACTGACTACCATCAGCTTGTTTTCAAACTGCAGAAAAAGGGTGGCATTTTATATATTCAGGACCAGAAAGTATAAAAGCTATTTTTAATCAGTTGTGTTAGATTTAGTTTGTACGTCTTCCCCAAGAATGACAAGTCCAACATCTACAGAAAATGAGACACTGTGACACAAGTGGGCCTATGTGTGTAATCTGATGAAGGAAGCAGTGATGCCTACGTCATTGAAGTGCTGGCTGGTCTTCATGATGTACGGAGTTCGTTCGTTTTTGTCCACCTTCATCCATCCCTGGCCAAGGAACTCCCTATTAAGACACATAATGTGGTAAGAATGGCTGATTCTCTCTTTGATAGACACCCGTTGATCAGAGGCGCCGCATTTAAGTCTCAGCAGATATAAGACCAGGTTGTGTTTTATGTAAAAATCTGTGTCAATGTATCTTGTATGATTGTCAGTTTCTCAATTAAGGATGGGGAACAAATGGCATCTTGATGATTAAATATAAATGTGCTTGGTGGTAAGTGCTTGATGAAAATTGTTGTGGCTCATCGTGATTTAAAAGCATGTGTCATTTCCGCCATTCTATTTGACAACACAGTCATCTCTGATTCCTGAAAAACATATCCACATACTGTCTGTACACAGAAAAACAACAGACCTCTCTCCTAACCACAAATACCGGGTCCACCCAACATCGTCACAACTGGACAAAGCAGCGCAAGGGAACAGGGCTTTTTCTAGGAGCTTCCTTTACTCGTATTCATCTGTGACAACAACAGCCACCTGGGGAGAGTCACTGTGCTGCTGATGCAATAGACTCCTATGGGGCTTGGGGCACAGCCTGTGCACGTGCACAGCTGAATAGACTCCTATGGGGCTTGGGGCACAGCCTGTGCACGTGCACAGCTGAATAGACTCCTATGGGGCTTGGGGCACAGCCTGTGCACGTGCACAGCTGAATAGACTCCTATGGGGCTTGGGGCACAGCCTGTGCACGTGCACAGCTGAATAGACTCCTATGGGGTTTGGGTCACGGCCTGTGCACGTGCACAGCTGAATAGTCTCCTATGGGGCTTGGGGCTTTGGGTCACGGCCTGTGCACGTGCACAGCTGAATGGCATGGCTCTGCTTTTCATGAGCATCACCTAGTACATACTCGTAAGGGATGCTCCTGAACACAATAGCAGGGATCTGCTTTTCATGAGCACCACCTAGTACATACTCGTAAGGGATGATCCTGAACACAATAGCAGGGATCTGCTTTTCATGAGCACCACCTAGTACATACTCGTAAGGGATGATCCTGAACACAATAGCAGGGATCTGCTTTTCATGAGCACCACCTAGTACATACTCGTAAGGGATGATCCTGAACACAATAGCAGGGATCTGCTTTTCATGAGCATCACCTAGTACATACTCGTAAGGGATGCTCCTGAACACAATGTGGTCCAGCAGGGTGATCTGTTCGGCCAACTCCATGGCTGATAACGAATCAAAGCACTCAGCCCTTGGGCACTCAGTCTGAAAGGAAGAACACACGGAAGAGAGTGTATGTCGAGTTAGTATTGCTTCAGCTTTCTTTGGCAGCAAAAGTGATGACCCAGTGATATCGAATTGGTTACTAAGGCAACCCATTACATGAGTCAACAATACATTATACGTAAACATTAAGACATCATTTATTGGATCATATAGATTGACTGACTTAGATTGACTAACAAGTACACCGCTCAAACTACAAGACTTCAGTCGGAAGATGACAGTGCCATGACAGCATTGAGCAGAAAATTCTACTTCTAATTGAGCAAACCTTCGTTAAACTAACACACACACAGACACACACACAATCACAAACAGAGCTATTCAGCAACAGCACAATAAGCCTGAGGTCTGTTACCATGGTCACCAGACAGGTCTGTTTACGGGAGGGTAGGTCTTACCAGGATGAAGTGAAGCAGGGGACAGCTTTTCTGCTTCACAGTCGAATGACAAACAGATATTGGCTAATTAATACCTTTGTTCCTAAAATATACTGCAGAAGTCCATTACATTACAGTGACGGTCTAGGCAGAGAAGGTATCAGGTGATGGAAAAGGAGAAGACATACCATTTGGAGAATGTCCTCAATCTTCAGCACGGAATCATCTTGGTCATCCTGAGAAAGGGCACTAGAGAAAACAATTTGAGAAGACAAAAAAGACCACATATTATATAGTATTTCTCTATTGTGTATTATAGTAAGGATAAACAGAGGGCAGAGAGAATGACATGCAATGTATTATCTATTTTTACGCTCTATGGTATACCCATTGGATTCACTAGGTTGGCCTTCAAGCCTGACACACTGTGTAAACATAGAGACTTTAAAGTTTGTGAGACAGGCAGTGAGAAAGGCGTCTTTGGTATCAACTGTACCTTAGTATGTTGCCAGTGGCTTTCCTTTCTTGAGGCAGCAGGTCTGGATCCCTCAGAACCTCCTCCAGAAGACCGATCACCCCTGACTTCAGTTCTCCATTCGTCTCAAAGTCCTGCCATAACCAAACATAACATATCGTAATGTCACAGTGATTAAATAGCAATAACCTGAAAACATCTAAGTAACTTACTGCAATGCAAAGGGGCATGGTTTTGTATATTTACTAAACAGGGCAAAGTCTTACTCAGATCAACTGAAGTAAGTCTGAGCTAGCTGTACAATCTGCTACGCTCACATCTTATGACGCGGAGTAGAAGTGCTAATAAAAGGCTTAGCACTGGAGAAAACAGATAATAGAATATGTCTTAAATACTGCACAACATTTGGTGATATTGTTTTAGTACAGAGAGTGTATTTCTTGTGAATAAAGGGTTTCTTGAAGAACTTTCAGACAGACCTGAGGAAGTCTTCCTTTACAGAGAATGTTTTTTTTTTCAGCTTGCTGAACCCCTAGTTCACCTGTATCATGTCCTATCATATCCCACACTGCTGGTGACAAGCTCGGCAACAAACAGCTAAAGCCACAGACCCCAGGGGTGCCTGTTGGCATTCTAGAGCCTGTCAGGACTGTCCTTGCTGATCATCCCGAATAGGAAAAGGCTGTCACAGTTTCTTGAGCGGAGGGGGTGAGCAAACAGTCCCCATTAAAACAAGCTCTTCTCCTGCTAATGCTAAATCAAGACATCAACATTCACCTCAGGAAATAAGAGATGAATGATAAGACATTACATTTTGTGAGAGCAAACCTGGGAATGTTTGGAGACCCAGTGGCGTAGGACATTGAGGACTCGGTTGGTGGCTGCCCGCCGGATGAGGAACTCTTTGTCGTAGGACTTCTCCGGTGTGTTGAAAGCTGTGGGTGGAAGACATGGTGGAGGAGGGATATTCAAAGACTGAATATACTTAATATTACATATTTCTATTATTTGACATTTTCTTCTTTGACCTTGACCTCTAGTTCTGACCTTGAGGGGTGCCGTGTCCAGCTGCTGCCGTAGCAATGGCAAAGGCGGAAGCTGGTGACATTGTGCAGCGGGAGTTTTCATTGGACTGGCCTGCAGAAGACAGATAGGAGGTGACTGGGTCAGTTCAATGTCCACATCACCAATTGGTTATGTTTACTTCAACATATAACTTCAATCAACCCTGCCATTTTGATTTACATGGAGAAAAGGGTCAAGGGTGGATTGTCAAGTTTACTAATTCACGTTACATTGGAATTACACAAACAAGTGTTGTTTCTCTTTGAAAGGTGACGTTAATTTGTTGACCAAACTACTGCACAGCATTTCATTTATCCAATTGAATCATGTAAGATACGCGTAAAGCAATAAAGTATAAGTTCACAACCGGGAGGGCAAATGATATCATGCGGTTCCTGCATGTCGTCTCTTCTTGTTAAATCGACTCCCACCAGCCTTTGCAAGAACACTGAAATAATCAAGCTCAGGTATTAGTGCTGCCAAAAGTTTTGTATATGTGTTTGGTACATGGAATGAGTCTCTATGTTTTGCCTTTGAGATGTGTCATTCTTCATTCCCACCATGAGCATGTAAATTATTGATAATGCTCAAGAGCTCAGTGGTTCCATCGTTCTGTTTCCATTCCATTCTGTAATGAATGCTTTGAATATTGCTGCATTGCAATGTATTCATCTAGAGCAGGGCCATTGCAATATCTTCAACCCAACCTGTAGCTCAGTGTATTCCTGTAACACTATAATGTAGAAGTTCCACGGTTACATACATAAATGTATTGCACCCATTTTATGTAACCTTACTAGTTGGTCAAGTTGTGTCTGATGTATAAGCTACATACATACTACATTATGTAAACAGAAAGAAATCCTGCGCTGATTTCACACATTTCATTCCAGTGTAACCGATGTCCACATTACAAAATACGTAAATTCAACGGATTATTTTTCTCAGTGTAGGTGAGTGATTTGTCTGGGAACTACCAGATAACTATAGTATATTGCTTGACTATACTACTAAAAACGCTGCTCTACCAAAATGTTAGCGTGAACATTAAACTGTAAGGAAATCGTCAGTATTAACAATTACTGGTTAGAACTCTATCAGGATCAGAGCACCCAGCATGAAGACGTGCACCTGCAAAACGTAACAAACCAAACTCCTTCACTTTCTTCTGTTCATTAAGGCAATATAGCTGACCTAATGATCGAATAGTGCTTACATCTTAGCTTCAAATGGAGCATGGAGGAGTGGCAAGCAAATAGGTCAGTACACCTGCTTGTCAAAAGCTTCTCTTATAGATTCAAGACCAGGACTTCAGTGTAAAGTAGCTGTGGTCTGGGACCTGGTCTTTACTAAGGAAGTCAGAACTACACTACAAAATACTTACAGAGCAGAAGCCATCATACTGTCGATTTGCTAATTAGCACAAACAGGGCTAAGACCAGCTAAAACGTATTAGCTATGTTAGCTATTTCACCTTGAACATGTCTACCTGTGACTGGTAATGTTTTGTTTGTTTGTGTCACTGAGATTGTGGGTGTACACACCTCCAGGCTGGCGGTAGCGCATGTGTCTGGGCGTGGAGGGCGACCTGGATGGAGACAGATCTCCAGACTCACTGGGGGTCGGTGCCTCAGGGATGAACTTATCCAGCGACACTGTCTCCAGAACAGCTGTGGAGAGGACACACACACACACACACAGAGTTTATCCAGCGACACTGTCTCCAAAACAGCTGTGCAGAGGACACACACACAGGGGCACAGAGAACTCACACAGCGTATCCCACATGACCATGTCAAAGAAAGAGCAATCTATCCTCAAACAAATGTATTTCACATTACATGCTCATGCAATAGGGCACAATGGAGATCTTCAGTTGTCCATTAAACTCCATAAAAAGTATTATCCTCTGCTTGATTACTTTTTAAATGGTTTACCCGCACTGTTTGAAGACTGTTTGTAGCAACATAAAAAACAAGGATGACCTAATCCTTAACAACACAAGCAAAATAAACAAGGAACAATTTTAAAACATTTCTATTTACTTCAGTATTTCATTCACATATCAAATACTAAGGAGGGCTTGCCCTCATACATCAACAACGTCAGCCTCCCATGGGGTCTATGTAGTTTACTGTCCTTGTCTGGTGAACTTTAACCTTTAACCTTGGGGTTCTTTGTCATTGTCAAAGTTCAAGTTCAAAGTACATCTTTGTCAATGTCACAAAAACAAAGAGACAGACGAGACAGCATCAGACAGCTAAAAAAACGCAAGTTTCTATGCACAGTAACTGCCACAGCTAAATAATATTAAATAACAATTAATAAATAGATAAATAAATATCCCTGAGTAAATAAAGTTGATTGTCTGGTGTACGACTTTAACCTCGGGTTTTCAGTGATCCAAAGAGTGGTTTATTTTCCACTTTGGAATTTAATTAAACTGAAGCATGTGCAATAAATGATGTGCGTCAATTATGCTCTTCAAATCAAAGACCAAACCCATGCCAAGCACACCAAAGCCGAGTCAACGGAGTCATCACGGCTTTAAACAACAATCACAACAGCTACGAAAAACACTGTATATTCTACCAAGTTAAAATAATCAAATTTCTTCTAAAACTGCACCACTCCGCCATCTTGAAACACTCTGACATGTCCTCAAATCCCCTCACATCAGCCACAATAGAGGAGAGAGAGTGAGCGGAAAACAATGGCTGGTGAAACACACGTGCATCTCTTCACACCTGGCGGCATGAAGGACGGCGTGCAGCCGCATCTGAAGACTCTCCACCTCTAATTGGGGGTTATTTCCCACTCAGGCGGACGTGAGCGCCCCTTCCTGAAGAGGCTCTCTGTGAAGAGGGCATGTTGGGCATTCGGAGAGATGAGGTGACATGAGATGAGATGAGATGAAATGAGATGAGATGAGATGAGATGGGCTAGCTTCCAAGCTGTGGCTGGATTGACAAACATCTCTCTCTCTCACTCTCTGGATTTCTTTCATCTGACATCAGACCATAAGAGGTGTAATGATCCAATTATGCTTCCTTGGGGGGCGGGGGTGTTGGGGGGGGGAGGTCACAGGGGTGCTCTGCGGTCTCCAAGGCAACATTTGGTGATTTGAGAATTCAGATGGGGGCAGCAACCACAACAACAGCAGCCTTCCTCGTAATCAGCATTCTCCTCATCAGTGATGGAGTAGTTGTGTGTATGCTGGAGGACACATGGCCATTGTAGGATAAACCAAACAAAGTACAGGGGGAACATCCTCGCCAACTAGTCAGATCAGGGATTGCTGGATGGTATATGCTGCATGTCCCATCCTCATAGCGATAAAAGTGAGATCAGTTAAGTGCATACAAAAGCTGAAGAGGTCAGCACGGCTTATGCCCCTCTTCAATGCTGATACTTCTGTATTTCATAAACAGGTTTATGACCTTATGTTACGTATCATGACACTTTGGAACGTCATGCCTGGAGTGTCAACACCAGGTGGCATAGTTTAACACTTTTCATAATCTCAATGTCACCTCTGCCACGACCTAATAATGATGGCCTGATATATAATTTAAACCTTTGCAGGAGGTGTGTCAACTACAAAGATGATTTTAATTCTAAACACATTTTCATTAAATATAGTGTGAATGATGCGTACCACATGGTACACTCAAAAACAAAAACTTCAAAAATACTGTGGACCAGTCAGCACGTACGTTTTTTGAGTGCCATTTTCATGACATCTAACCTACTTCCATAACACTAAACGCAGTACATTTTGACTGTTACCGGGTGGCGCTATGGAGCTCACCTCTGCGGATGCTCCTCCTCAGCTTCCCACAGAAGGCGTCGATACGAGGCATCTCCCCGCCGACCTCCTCTGGGGGACTGGCGCCCGGCTCAGGTGAGCTGGGGCCTCGGCTGAGGTCCAAAGGGGCCTTGGTGCTGGTGGGGGGTGGGGAGGACACCAGGGGGTTGTGGGTAGACGTAGGGCTGCTGGCGGTGCTGGTGGTGAGGTCCAGAACACCACCCTTGCTGCCCACGGGGGAGCTGAGGGAGAGCTTGCGTGAGTGGACCGGAGATGAGGAGGTGCGCAGCGGGATGGTGAGCGGGGGCGGGGAGGAGAACTTGCGCGCCAGGCGAGGTGATTTGCTGTTCAGGTGGTCCCCACTCCAGGGGCCCTGGTTGTTGGCGAAGAAAAGCTCAAGAGACCTGCACACACAGCAGGGAAGAACGAGAGAGAGAGAGAGAGAGAGAGAGAGAGAGAGAGAGAGAGAAAGACAGAGTGAGAGAGTAGATAGAGAGAGAGAGAAAGACAGAGTGAGAGAGTAGAAAGAGAGAGACAAGAGCCCGAATAAGAAAAATAAACAAAGAGATACGTTAGACAAGCAGCATCCCCCGCACACTATCATCCTACACTTCTTATTCATACACACTTCAAGTGTTAGGAAGTAACACACTCTCTTTTTTTAGAGTTCTAAGGCTGGTTTCGGAGCTTGGTTAAGAATCCCTTCATCACAGCGCAGGAGGGAGAGAACAGCATGGAAAATGAAGGGCAGGAGGGAGCGAACAGAGAGAGAGAGAGAGAGAGAGAGAGGAAGAAGGGAGAGAGACTGGATGGAACATTACTTGGACTGGTCCAGGGCAAGCCTTGTGATCTTCAGGCTGTAGTCTGGACATAGGGACGTGATGGACAGACGGTCGGATGAGTGGTACTGGACCCTGTGTGTGACAGTGAGTGCGTTGATAGGGGTAGACATGGAGGAGGGTGGGGGAATGGGGTGGGGGGGGAGGGACTGTTAGAGGTTACAAAGTCATTGTCACGTGTAGATTAGTTCTGGGGACAGGGATAGGTCCTCAGCTGGCATGTCAACCTGGAAGAGTGGTATGTTCAAAGGCGCTCTGTGTTTGAGAAAGTTGTTGTGTTGTTAACATCAAGAAAAAGCGCATGCCAACTGACATGAGAATATCCATGTAAAAAAATATGTGAGTGGATGTAGTGAATTCAACCAACTAAAAATGGAAATGATCAGGGAGTTGGACAAAATTAGATGATATATCAACTGCAAATAAACAGGAATAAACTGCCAACACTGTAGTGTTTTCTTTACAGTAAGTTAGAGTACTTTACTAAATATTCGGTGAATAAAAACGTTTAGGCAGTCAGTATACGAAACTGCCCCATTGACTGCCCCATTGAGTGAAAACTACCGCCATGTCCTGGTTGTGTTGATCGGTAATGCAGATGTATAAGACATATAATACGCAAAAGCTGGCTAGGTCCGATGATCCAGGTGTTTAACGTTTCAGCTTTTCTGCTCCCCTGCCCTCTCCCTGTTCTGACCTGACGGGAATGGAGGTGAAGGGCTTCTTGTAGATGTCGGCCAGCTTGTCCATGACGACGGCGGCGGTGGTGAAAAGGCGGTAGGTGTGCAGGAAGGTGTTGAGGAAGTCGATGGAGAGGAAGCGCAGGTCGGTCAGCCTCTCCAGCAGACGCTCCACGCTGGCGTAGCGGATCTGCGGCACCTTGCACGAGTTGAGCGTCTTGCTGAAGCAGATGTCCACATCGTCTTTGTGCAGCCGAGCGTCTGACCTGCGGGAATACATAAATACATATCCTGTCCACTGAAGCCATCATGGAGGAGAGTGAGGGGACAAAACAGAATTCATTGGGTGAACACTCTGATGCCTACTGGTAAAAACCCTGGACTGTAGATGTAAGCCATTTTTAAAGTTCAAAGTTCAAAGTACTTTATTGTCATTGTCACAAAAACAACGAGACGGACGAGGCAGCATCAGACAGCTAAAAAACTCTAATTGCTGTGCACACTAACTGCCACAGCTAAATAATAATAAATGGCAAATAATACATTTAATAATAAATAAATATCCCTGAGTACATCCTCTGAGTTTTATGATTAACAATTTATTATAGATCATGGGTGACTTGACATATTAGTGCTGGCACAGCTGGTAATCATTTCTTTGTGTCTTTGTGCTTCAGTTGACGGATGTATTTGTTTTTGCGTCAGACTGATCAAACAAGATTCATTCTGTCTCTCTCTCTCTCTTACTTAATCATGTGATGCACGGTGACTTTGGAGTTCTCCTCAAAGAACTACATACAACAAGCCAGCCCAGCAGCTTCAGCTCATGGAGGAGGGGGGGCAGAGGCAGGCGTGTGTGTGTGTGTGTGTGTGTGTGTGTGTGTGTGTGTGTGTGTGTGTGTGTGTGTGTGTGTGCGCATGTGTGTGTGTGTCTCTCTCGCTTACTTTATCATGTGAGGCACGGTGACTTTGGAGTTCTCCTCAAACACACTAGTCATGAGGCCGTTGCAGCGGATGTTGTCAATGCACTGCAGAAGAAAGAAAAAAACCTTATTTTTTTTTCAATTAACGCCTAATTTTATTAAACAAACTTCTGCATACAAAATGAAATATACTATATTGCTAACATAATACTATATAAATAAAAGAAAATATATGTGAACACAATTACTATGTTATTACTATTACAATGATATGTTGTCATTCTTATTTCATGGTTACTGTTACCTAAATATCTTTAACAGAAGTTGTCTATTTGTACTACTTTTCCCTAGAAGTTGACAAATGGCCAAAAATATCTATAGAAATCTTGTAGAAACCTTTGCCTCTTCATACATGACAGAACGAGAGAAGAAGCGAAAGGCCAAGAGGGCCCTGAGCGCGTCTGCTACCCCGCTGACATGCCACAGTCCCCTGGGAGGATTCTTTAGCTTCTTTTCAAAACACACCCGCCCTCTGCCATGGAAAAGCCGTAGCATTGTCTGGAGCCACCAGCAATGAATGGCTCTGATTATGATGCTCCAAAAACCCCTACTGGAGTGTGCAGACTACACAAGGCGCCAGAGCCCTGCTCGAATTCTTCATGAAAATGTAAAGATGTATATGCCCTTCGGGGATGCATGGGGACAACGAGCATCTTTGACTGTGCAGCCTTTGAGCCCATGGAGGATTGCTGCCTTGCTATCATGGGATACAGGGCTTGCACATCATCCAGGTTATCACTGTTACCTCACCCTGGTTGTTCCACGTTTGAATCATTGAACTGACCACACCTGTGAAACTGCATAGACAGTGGAGTCACCTGGACCCCGGCTGCCTTGACCAGGACCTTAACCTAAAGAGAAGGATCCAAACCTCAGCTATCCTGGGCCACCCAGGCCAAAGATGTGGTGAAGGATGCAAGCCTGCTCTGTATCATTCAAACAATCTGCAGTGCTGCAGAGATGCCAATAGGTATTTACCCATGTTCAATTAGCTGTATCACCACTGGGCCAACCATAGTAACCAGTGGCTTGTTTAGCCTGACATGAACTGAGAGAAGTGGTGTGCGGCTATAAAAAGCAGACTGCACTGTTAATCCCCTCGGGGGGGTGAGGAGTGAGGGGGAAGGGCTGGGGCACTGGCACAGAGAGCAGTGACTGGAAAACACCTCCTCCTGCGAGAAACAAAACAAGCGGCGTGTCTCTGAGGGTTAAAGCCAGCCCTGCAGCTTCAGCTCTGGGGGGGTGGGGGGGGAAGAGGCAGGCGTGTGCGTGTGTGTGCCTGAGTGTGTGTGTGTGTGTGTGTGTGTGTGTGTGTGTGTGCGTGTGCGTGTGTATGTGTGTGTGTGCCTGTGTGGGTGTGTAGGTGTGTGTTGGTTCATTTTAGGGTGTGGCTGTCTGGCAGTGCATAAAATGTAAGTCAGCCCTAACACTTCCGTGGAACAGATTGAATGAAAAGTCCAGATGCCTTGCTTCCCCTTTCAGAAATGAAAAGCACTCTGCAGTACTTCCCTCACACAAATAAAAAGCTCAGTTTGGCTTGGGGAATCCCCATTCACACGTCAGATCTTACTCAGGTGGGTACTTAGTTCACTCATCAGTCTAAACTCCAGTACAAGTTTTGAGTTTCACTCAGAAATGCCGAACAAAACTACAAACTCTACTTATCACAGAATGTCTAGGGAGCAGTCTTCCCTGTGTATTACTTCAGTCTCTTACATTACATAGGTCACCCTTCTCAAAGTTAGAACAAATTGGTTGTCCAAAGTTCAGTCGGTTCTGTGCCCACGTTGTTTGCCTCACCTGGCTGATGTCGCTGGTCCAGGCCGCCTTCTCCTGGCGTGAGGGTGCCAGGAGGACCACGGAGAAGGACGGACCGTCCTGCGGTTCCACCACGACCTTGAACTGCAGATGGTTCAGACCCTGACCGGCACTGTTGTCTGCCAAAACACAGGAGACACACTGAAGCTCATGGAACCCTTCACACTCAGCACTACTTTGCATTGTCTTCAATGGAAACACACATGGAAACAGGAAACAAACTGTGACGTCTCAGTATCAACCGTAAATGTATAAATGTTCCAGTAACCAAACAACTCAACCACATCGCCGGCAGCAACAAAGCCATGTCCCTCCCTGAGTACAAATGTCTCAGTCAAATGCATTCAGTTTGCAATCCCAAGGATAAATGTATTGCATTCACTAAATCACAATTCTCTTAACAACCTTTTTCCAAAATGATGTTTATTCACATGATGTCGTGTGAGCACAGTGCGGCCTCCACTTACAATCCTCATCGTTGGCGTCGAGTTCTTCCACGAGGGTGCACTCGATCAGGGACAACGCTCCTCCTTGCTGTGAGAGAGGATGAGAACACGGGTAAGATGGAGCTTCACTATGGTGTATCCCCTATGAGTGGGGTTAAATCGTATGCCACCAACTGAACGTGACCCCTGGCTAGCATGGTAAGTATGGTGAGCAGATGGCCTTTTACGCAATACACATACAATACCCCCTATCCCACCAGAATAAATAATAAATAAATCATAATTTGTAATTAGGTTGTAATTAACCTGTCTTGTTTGTTTCAGTTGGGTCAATGTTAACCACAACGCCACTTTATCAGTGCAAATGCAATTAGCCCTCATTCTATGCGAGTCCTGTCATAATAAATATATTACTATCATATTGCTCTTTACAGTTATGTGTGGTCGGAGCTCCTGAGCGCCAAGACTGAAGGTAGAATCCAGTATACTTACAGTAAACATAGTTGGGGAAAAAAGTTTGTTTTACTGTTATATAATGCTTTATTGCTGCAACAAGGTGCCCTAAGTTGGAGCGCCTGCTCTCTGCCTGATGCCTGACCTGCCCTCACCTTGAGCAGGTGCAGCTTTCCCCCGGAGGTGCGCGTGCAGATGAGGAAGTGCTTGGTGAAGAGGAAGCACTGACGCTCGCCCTCCTTACGCAGGGAGAGTGAGCCCAGCCACGCCTTCCCCATCTTGCCTTTCTCAGCAGATGGCAGCTGGATCAGAGAGCCTTAGATGTGTGGAGGAGAGAGGGATCAGAGCAAAGAGAAAGAAAATCAGAGTCACACAGAGCGACAGGGTGGGGTGGGAGCAAAGGAGGGAAAGAGAGAAGGAGAGAGAGAGGGACAGAGAGGAAAGAGAAATACAAGAAGATAATTTGAAGGGATCATGGAGAGAGACAGAAATGCCAAGAGAAAGATACTGTCAATGATGCCAGTAAACTTTAAAACATAACCAGTTAATTAATGTCAAATTCCATTCAAGTTCCTTCAGTTCAGTTCAAGGGGTTTCAGTAGCGGTTTCGCTGAGCTCACCTTGGCGCACGAATGTCTGGCTGGTGTCCAGTAGGATGTCGCAGCCCTCCACGATCATCCTCTCGATGGCCAGGTTCTTACGGATGTTCTCTGTCTCACTCACTTCATCATGCATCATCCTAAGAAGACAGGGAGCCATCACTCTATATCTCATCTTTCAAGCACATAAATCACATCTGCAGATTAAACACAGCAATTTTTTTGTATTGATTAAGACTTCAGATCTTGGAGTATATTTGATCTATGGAAGTGTCAGTATGCCTTTGTGATACCTTTATATGCTAAGATATGCATAGGTGTGTTAACAGCTGCATTCAAATGTATCTAGTGATCCACATGAACAGCATTTATCCATCTTAATACAAATAAAGATTGCTGCAATAACTGCCTCTGCAGTTTTCTCTGAGAAGTTAAGGGTGGTGTTATAGTTCAGGATTTTTGAATGTACTAAGTAGGTCTGAGTGCTCTATTGGCTGAGTAAAATACAAACTGGATAAAGCTCTTGATAACTAAATAATGCATGGAGACCCAGAGGCGCTCTCCAAAACAACATCCCCAACCCTAGCTTGGGTACCACCACAAGACCATTTCTATTCTGTGGGAAATACTGTATGCCTAGTTTCTCAGACTACTGGATAAGTTCAATATGCCTCTGTAGTGCATGTACATTTTCCAGCCATTGGGCTGTGCGCCTCGTGAGCCAGACTCACTTGGAGAGCTCCTCCAGTTTGGACTTGGCAAACTCCAGACTCTTCCTCTCCACGTGCTCATGGGGCGTGTGGGCCAGCAACTCATGCAGAGTGATGATATAGCGAGGGATCTGAGCAAAGCAGAGAGAAAGAGAGAAAGGGAGAGAGAGATAGAGAGAGGAAAAGGAGAGGAGAGGAAGAAAGGAGGATATGGGAAAGTTTGGATTAGTGGTTTTGTTAGTCCATTAGTGGTCACTACAAAAGATAAACTGTTCCACTTCATGCTTGGCATTCTGATGAGTCATCCAAATGTCATTTTGATTGTAAAACTCTGAATGTGAGATGGTATGAAGCAGTTACCCAGTAGCTGCCAGCATCCAGCATCCAAATTTAGGAAGTGATTTCAATTTCAAATAATTTAGTTTGAATGTCCAAAAAAATTCTTTCCTTTCTCCCAAACAGTACAACTGAGTAATCCAGCTGGACAAACCCTTCGGAGTTGTCACTTCACACCAACACTCTGCAGATTTTCCAAAGGCACAAGAAAGAGTGGATGAGAGAAAGGAGTCAGGTCGCTACCTGAAACATGGGGTAGGTTAGGAAGGTCTCCAGCATGCGCCCCTCACACGCTGCGTTGGCCTCGTACTGCTTGAGCAGCTTGTCGAAGTCCCGGTTCTGCTTGCAGTTGGCCAGAACCTGCAGGCTGTACTGGTGGTTCCGCACAAACTCCTGGTAGATGTTCAGCATGGGCAGCAGGATGTCAAATAGGTCCGCTGGAGAGAAGGGTGGGTCGGAGTTACACTTTGCTATTGGATGTTTGGTATGTTATTTTTTTAGTTTTTCCACAGATTTGGTTAGTTTCTAAGCACTGTGGATTTATGTACAGCACCCAAATCAATTTGAAAACCTAGTCCTAGTCTCAAATGCATAGTAAGTCTATACTTACATTATATAGACTGCGTTACTAGGGGGGTTTCACTAAAAGCTGGCCTTATAGGCTTTTAAGTGTCTTTCCAATCAACATTCAGTTCATTTATTCTACCATTTCCTAACACATTGTCTGTTTGACTAAGAGAAAGAGCCATGATATGTCTTCTGTATATGTCCTTGTTAGTATTTAATAAAGCTTCACAATGCCAAAAGCTGACATTCTACTTACCTAGCACTAGAGTTGGCCAGTTGGCGATGCGCGCCTTGAGGCCTTGGTGGAATATCTCATGCAGGAACATGATGGTCTCACTGCGGCAGAGATCACAGGGCTCTCATGAGGCACACATTACGTCACAGCTTTCATGATCATGATGAAAGATATAGGTGTTCAGTTGCACAGGTGTGAGAATACATATGCTGTCATGGGTACACATACACACATACACACACTCACACACAACACACACCAGCCCAACATAGACACACACACACATACCATTCCAACACAAATACATGCACAAGTACACATGCAAGCACATGCGCACACCAACACACTAATCCAACATGTATGCGCACACACACACACACACACACACACACACACACACACACACACACACACACACACACACACACACAGAAACACACACACACACACGCCCAACATAGACATACAAACCATTCCAACACAAATACACGCACAACTACACATGCAAGCACGTGTGCACACAAACACACTAATCCCACATGTATATGCACACACATGCACACGCACACACAAACACACACACACGCACAAACGCACACATGCACACACACATGCACACACGCGCGCACACACACACACACACACACACACACACACATACACACACACACACACACAGCGCAGGAGAGAGTGACCTGTTGAGGAAGATGCTGCTGACATCGTCATGGTTGATGGGCGGCTTCTTGGAGCTGGCGGCCATGCGCAGCGGCCGCAGGAAGCAGTTGACCAGGATGGAGAGCTGCAGCACGTACTCGGTCTCGGCCTCCACCATGTTGAAGACGATCTGGTTCCTCTTCCTCATGCTCTCGGCATGCGGCGAGGAGATGTAGTCCTGCACGATGATCTTCCATTTCCGCCGGCACAGCCAGCCACGCATGAAGCTCTGAACCTGGGAGATAATACACACACACACACACATGCTTATCAATACAATGCACCAATGTACAACAGACACACAAAACACATATGCTTATATATATAGATACAGTCCATGTGTCACATATATTCACACAAACACAGCATATATACACTCACGTCCAAATACATAAACACACATGCACGCACATGAAAACATACACAAGGCTTTGATGATAGTGCTGTGAATCATTTTATGAGCAGGCTGGGGTCATGGTGCTTCCTGATCAGAGGAGTCACCAACTCAGCCTCAGTCTGCTGGGCTCTACTATCACTCTGTTATCGCTCATCTCTTAGTTCTGAATGGATTCGTAACAAGCAATCACTGTAGCGGTAGGCACAATATACGGTTTATTAGCCTTAGACCCGAACCATAATTGCTATTTATCTAAGTGTGATTTTGTTTCCATGTTGAGTACCTTCTTAATTTTTTTGATATCTGGATCCTCTTCTTCCGAATTGGTTTGGTAAGGGAGCCTTTCCTTGGCTTTATTCAGAACAACAATCTAAAAAAAGAAAACACAGGACTCTCGTTAGTCAAATGGCAAGAAAAAAAGGATATTTCAGTTACCACCTGTTTGCAAAATTCCTTAAAATATCATACTTTTTTTCTGATTCATATTATTATTCTGTTATTCTATATTCTACAATAAAAAAAACAAAACACAATTATATAATTAAAATGTTCACTTATGTAATACTGTATATACTGAGTCAGTGATACATCGCATACAGTTATTTTAGATGTATTTCAAAAACTGCATCATGTAAAATAAATCATTTGTAAATTAAATATATTTTGCGGAGAAGGGTCGGCATGGACCTCGGCCTTGAGGCGCTCGATCTCTGTGTCCTGGTCTTCCAGTTGCGTCCTCAGCTGATTGGCTGCCACCTTCTCCGTCTCCATGATCTGCACCAGGTGGATGTACTTCTGCATGAGCACCTCGCGCTCGATGATGATGTCAGAGTAGCTGCAAGTCACATTATCACACAGAACCATGGCAGAGGAAAAAATGGTTATGGCATTTATCGCTTTTGCCTTGTCTCTTCTGTATTATGCAACACTCCATAGGCTTCATCATGGTGTGAAAAGAGTGGTAATGCTCATTAACAATAGATGATATCCTAGCAGAGGGGATGAGGCAGGAAATGTGGCTGCAGCTTCTGGCAGCATGGGGTAGGATAGTAAGTACAGTAACCTACTGTATATGCTTATTAAATGTTGTCAACTAACGCAAAGCAGCACACACATCTGTCCAAAACAGCTGGCAGAAGGAGAGCTACTCTCTATGGTGCTTCTTCTTCTTGGACAACATAATCAGAGTACTGCTGCTGCTCTACAATCTTTGCCACTGGGTCACATACATTCTCAGACTTTTGGGGGATGCAGATGTGATACAAGGTTGTATAAATACAAGCTGCTTTGTAACTTCTCAAATGCATGTTGACTGGGGGGGGGGGGGGGGGGGGGACAGTGCGCTCAGCAAGGGCAGGATTGTGCAGCTAGCCGTGTGAATGTGCGTTGTGCAAATGCGCGCTAGCGTGAGCACACGTCTGATTAAACAATGCAAGGTAATTCACAAGAATGGTTACCCTTCTGAATTATGCCTGTCTCAGCACAAAAAAACAAATAACACAACCCTGCACCCACCACCCGTGGAGATTAACCGGCCTATGGAAGGTCACACCAAATAGGTCATGATACTGTGATGCAATCTTTAAATGCGGGCCTCATTGCACACCAGATAGTGACCAGATTTTGACCCCGGGAGGAGAGTGAAGAGCTGCAACTTGCAGATGGAGGAGGGTGTGTAAACATGGGGATTTGCGTGGATCACCCAACAGTCATTTCGTCTTTGAGTGCGCTCTCTAAACACCATGTGTAAGACATCTGTCTCAACTATCACACACTTTCCACGCACACACACACGCACACATACACACACACAGACACAGTGCATTATAGCGTACAAAAATACACATTCAAATCATCAGAAACACACACAAAATCCCTATAGTCATTAGGACATTGGATAGTTATTTATAGCTGGACTGAATTAATGTCTGATGACGTGTTTGTGTGCAACTATAGGATGGAGATAGACAGATGATTTTTGCAGCAAATTAAAGAGAAGCAAATGCTGTGTCAAACTTGATAGAGGTAGAGGGAACACCCCTCAACATAGAAGTAAAAGTTAAGCCTCGTTAAATAAAGTTATTCCAAACAACTACATTTGTATCGTTATTTGTACAGAAAGAGTTATATTCTTTTTGACACTGTTTGATATTTTACGTCAAAGGCTTTGACACTGTTTGATATTTTACGTCAAAGGCTTTGACACTGTTCAACCACTCTGTGCTTAAATGGTGAATTCCTGTTGCACACTCAAATCATGAAGATTTTTTTCAATTAACAAAAGTATGAGGCTAATGAATTTGACTTTAACCAGAAAAAACTGTATTTTCCTTCCTAATTAACCATGCGCACCAACTACTGTGATGTTAAATGTGACTGAGAGCAGTAGACCATTCATTAAGGTCACCCAGGACCAAAGCGTGAAAAAGAGACAATACACATGTACGCACCACATGTACACATTAGCACATTTCAGTGGCCCAGTTAGCATGCTAGCAAGCTCTAAAGGCTGCTAAGGGCTTTTTCTTTTTGTGGTCATTAGTTCATTTCTATCTCTAATTAAAGTCATATACTTTGATTCCCACCGCCAGGTACAGGTATAAACGGCATCATTTGTGCTTTCTACAGGGCGGGGAGTGAAGG